>NC_133618.1:190170720-190253220 GCF_048593235.1 Sminthopsis crassicaudata | reverse complement strand
AACAAAAAAACATGCAATCATCACTAAGTTACCAGTTTAGAGCCAATAAATGAAAATGATTCAAGTTGACCAAATAGAACACAAACAAAGCCTAGGAATAAGGCTGGATATCAAAAAGGTAGTTTTTCTTTAACCATCTGCTAAAGACCAAATGCAAGCAAATAAAATAAATACAGGAGTTTAAGGAGTAATACAGTTGGCAGTTTTATTTCCTGGGAATCTCATCTTCTGAATCAAATTACACTTCCATTTTTTCATATCAGACAACAGAATCTTTGAGCACATTTGGGTCTTTTACTAAATGGGCTATTCGTAAATAACAAAAATGGAAACTAGGTAGTTAAGTGTAGAGAATATCTGAGTTCAAATCTAGCTTCAGATACTTATTAACTATGGGATCATGAGAAAATCATTTAACTATTGTCTGACCCAATTTCCTCATCTGTAAAACAGAATAGGATAATGATAGCATTTAACTCCTAGGATTATTGTGATGATGAAAATTTCTACAAAGTGCTATGCAAACCTTCAAACACTATACAGATTATTATTACTCTTGTTATTAGTGTTATTCCCAGTTTTGCTTCTGCCCTAATTACTATTATAATTAACCTTGGAGCCATAATTTTAAGGATTCAAAGGGTCCAGAGAGGCCATTGAATACACTCTCTTCATTTTGATGATAAGGAAACTGAAGCATAGAAAAGTTAAATGACTTGTGATCACCAGTTAGTGCCTTGAGGATGTGTTTAATCTAAGTCATCCTGACTACAAATTCAGTGGTCCCTTTCCCATAGCATGCTTCCTTGAGTAGGGTGCATAGAAGGATAAAGTTTACTTTCCAGTTTTTAGTCTGAGGGAAATATCCATACCAAGATCTAACTGCCTAAAAAGCAGAGCTAGTCAATCTGATTTATAGAAGAGCAAACATTAGCTACAAACTTTTCTTATATTGTGGCTTCTTGACATCCATCTTTAATCTAGTGTGTTGGACCACAATACCACATGGGTGATTAAGGCTGCTTAAAAAGAAATCTGTGCATTAGATTGGTCTTAATGTTTTTTAGCAACTTGCATACATTAAGGAAGGCTATAGTCTTTTTTTTTAAAATTAAACATTTAAAAATCTGATGATGTATAAATTTGCCCACTTTTAAGAAATCCTGGCAACTTAAATCTGAAAGAAATGCTACCCTTAGATAATAGGCTAATAATTTTCATCTTCTCAAACAGAAATAGTTCCTCGAGATTTGCGGATGAAAGACAAGTTTTTAAAACACCTTACAGGTGAGTTTTAATTCAATTTCTTCTACCCAATGACTGGAACTGTTGTCTGGATGAACAGTAGTAGATGATCTTCTATTTCTCTCTTCCAGGTCCTCTATATTTTAGCCCCAAATGCAGCAAACACTTTCATAGGCTTTATCATAACACTAGAGACTGCACCATTCCAGCATGTAAGTATCATTATGCTGTTTACATAGAGACATATATAGTATAAGGACTAGATCTATGAAATAGAGTACATTTTTCGACTGAAATGGACCTTTCTGTGTTTCTTCATTTTTACTGTAAAATGTTACTTTGTTGTTCTAGAATTGGACATATTAGAAGATGATTTGCTTAAAAATGAATTATATTGATAAAGATAGTTAAGTATTGGAGCAAATAATAGTTTATATAGGAATTGACATTTGGAAAACTTTATGAGTGGCACTTAGGAATCTTTGATTCATTATCCACTTGTTTATGAATACTGGCCTCTTGCCTATATTTGTATCTGCTTGAATACGAAAACCAAACAAATGTGAAGAATGAATTACTGAAGTGGTGGTTGCCAAGAGCTGGACTCTAGGGTGTAAATACCAGAGTAACTGAACTGAACCATTCTATTTGAACCTTGCAATGGCCACCCTCACTGCCTGGTCCAGGAACTTCTCCCAGAGTTAGTCAGACCCCTGCTTCCTAGAACCTTTATGCTCTTTGGAATTCTTGGTTTCCTGCTTGCATTCAACCCTAGGTCACTCTCTTCATTGGTCCAATTCTAAACTGCATCTCGATCCTATTGGTTCCTTTTCATTGCTTAAGTGCACAAACATCTCTGTCTCATGAACTTTCTCCTGAGATTTCTTTATACACTCCCTTCTTTATTCTCACCCCAATGTACAACCTTTTCTAGTTCGCCATGTTTTAGCAAGTCAATTTCCTTTTCTTGATTCAAAATAACACATTAGGATTATTAGTATTCACAGTCAATGGTGAATAAAACCTGCTGAAAAGTATAGAATGGGAGGAAAAATATTGGTTCTGGAGTAAAAGGCTTGAGTTTCAATCCTACCTTTGACTGCTTTAACTACCAGTGTAACACTACTTGTATAACTCTGACCAAACAAATGACTTAAGCTTTCTAATCACCTCATATGAAAAATGGGAGAGCTGTGAAGGATGAACAGGGGAAGATTGCACATGTAAGAGCTATTTCAATTCTAGATTTATGTCTACAATCCTATGAAGGAAGAAACAACATTTAAGGCATAGGGAACCTAAACACAACCACAAATGTAAACACTAGAGTATTAAATACCTTTCTATTTTCAGAGAAAGTGGTCAGATGGTCTGATCAGCTGAGCAGACTACTACCCTGGAGGTAATCTTAGCAATATTTCTGCTAAAGCAGCCAGCTCATGAAAAGTAAAAACATTTTTTTTTTTTGCACAGCATATATAATAACACTTATAAAGCAATTCAGGATGCATGTCCAAGTGGCCAAAATAATCTATACTATAGGAATACTTCTTGTCTCCCTGCACAATTTTTCTTTCTTCACATTCGCACCTTCTACTTTGTTTGGCCATCCCACTCTTGTTATTAGTTATTATATTAGTAAAGTAATAATAAAACAATAATAATATAGTAGTACTTATCATGTGCCAGGCAATGCTAAACACTTTACAATTATTATCTCATATAATACTCAGAACAAGCCTAGAAAATAAGTACTTTTATTATCCCCATTTCATATATTTAAGAAATAGGGCAAACAGGGATTAACTTGCCCAGTCACAAAGCTAGTTAAATTTATGAGATATGACCTTGGATCTTCATAGGTCTATCCACTACACTACCCATCTACTTCCAAAGCAGGGTAAAATCAAGGATAAAAAGCCAGTTTTGGAATGAGGAAAAACTAAGCCCAAGACTACCTCTTGAAAAGATACATACTAATTGTGTGAATTTTAAGCAAATCACTTCACCTTCAGTGCTCCAGGCAGCTCTATATGGCCTTATATCACAGAGATGTTGTTAATATGTATTATTAGGGTATACTCCCTATGCCTAATGAAATCAAAATTCTAGAACACAAGCCCAAAAATACATTATGTGAAAAGTACCTGGCAATCATTGGTTTGTAAAATGTTCCAGCTGGGATAAAACTTAAAAAGAGATCATTGATTCAACCACTTTATTTCACACAGAAGGAAACTGAGACCCAGAGAGGTAACTGATTTGCCTACGATCCCAGAATTGGTTAAAGGTAAAGCTAAGATCTGAATCTGGATCTACTGATTTCCAATCCAATAGGCTACTCCAAAACCAGGATGTTCCCATTTTGCTCACAATAAGGTTATCAGGATGCAAAAATCTTTAGGCAGAGTGTGGTAGTGATCAAGTTGGAATAAGAATTTCACATCAGTTAAATTTAACTGATGTGAAATTCAATACTAGCTGATCTATAGAGGGAGGCACATTTCAATTAACTTAGATCTTGTCTCCCCTTCTTAGCTTCTTGGAACTATCTTATTATATAGGCTGATCTTGAGGATTTAACATTTTTTTAAGGGCAAAGTGAGATGTTAAATTCTACTACACATTGTATCATCAGAATTTGGAGCTTGAAAGTTTCATGCAATTATTTAGCTGAGTCATGCCCCCACCATCCATTTACAATGATTATTCATCATAACAAAATCTCCCATTACATATACAGTGACTAGACTCCATTAAACCTTTATTGAGTAAGCAAGGTCCTCTTGATGATAAGAATTACATGAAATGATTGGGTTTCTCAATGTATGAACATCAGCTCACAGCTGGTTGGCATGTAACCTTATGATCAACCCTCCTGCCTACTATACATGAGAGAAGTGAAAGGTAAAAAAAGACTCTCCCTCCAATTTTACTGTAAAATCTCAGACCCCATGGTCTTAAACACACATAGTACACCAAAAGCCTTAGTGATAAGCTTTAGCGTGTGTAGTTTTTTTTTTTTTTTTAATATAGCCTTTATCAGTTATTCTTCCACAATTATTAGGTCTTCATAACAGGCCTGAATTAGTAATAACAGTACATATTTCTCACAGTAATTATTCACAACCCAGTGAAGAAGGGAGAGAAGTATTATTCTCATTACAAATGAAGAAGTTGAGCCTGAGAGAAGTGACTAGAAACCACCTTTCTCTCTCTCTCTTTTTATAATAGCTTTTTATTTTTCAAAACACATGCAAAGATAGTTTTCAACATTCACCTTTGCAAAACCTTATATTTCAAGTTTCTTCTCCCACCCTCCCCATTTATCCCTTCCCTGAGACAGCAAGTAACCCAATATGGGAAATTACACTCTTGCAGATCTGAATGGATAGAAGCACAGCTAAGTTCAGCCGTCAATCAATCAATCAACTAATGCACTTTTATTAAACACTATGTATCAAGCATTCTGCTATACACTGGGGATACAAATCAAAAGTATGATAGTTTCTGTTCTCAGGGAATTCATATATATATATATATATATATATATATATATATATATATATATATACATGCACATATATATATACAAACATACACATATGTAAGTATATAAAAGTACAAATTCAAGAGAAATTGTGCAACCATTGAGAATTAAAGCTAAAAGTGACCTGTAACATTTATTCCAGCCCCACCTTATCATTTTACAGGCATAAAATCTTGAGAGGTAAGGAGGTAAAGAGCCTTTTTCAAGGCCAAACACAAAGCTAGTGGCCAAACTTAAGACCAAAATTTGGTCTCCTAATGACGAGTTTAATGTTCTTTCTATTACAACTCTTCCTGATAGTCACAGCTCACTTAAGGGAATTGTCCAATGGCATGTGTATAAACTACCTCTTCTTAGAAGCAACCTAGGTACAAAAGGTCTGTTAAAACTACCAGATAAGACAAAAAAATAAGTTAAGCTGCTAGAAGTGTCACTCAAAGAAATGCTGATATCTCATTTCTCCTCTGAACCACTGTGAAGTGGAAAATAAGAAATGTTCCAATATCACTATAGCATATGGCATTTCCAAAGACAGTTCAAAGTAAAATGAAAGATAAAATCAAGTATTTGTGAGGAATATGTGATTCCTGGAAGATAATGGAAGGAAAATTTAAATGAAAATCCTGTTTTTGACATTTAAAAGTTGTATGATCCTGGGAAAGTCATATAACCTCCAACTGGTTTCAAATTTGTAATGTTCATACACCCACTCAATAAATATTAAGTGCACAAAATGAAAATAATCATTATTGCCCAATCAACACAAGACTATTGTGAGGAAAACATTCTGGAAATCTTAAAGCATCAGAGAAATATGAATTATATCTAATAAAGATAAAATTATTTTAAAAATTTTTGTAAGTAAGGCAAGTACCTTATTTCTGGAGTCCAAAGAATAAAAGGATTTGAGAGAAAAAAAAAAAAAAAAAAAAAAAAAAAAAAAAAAAACACTGTTCATAATCATTATCATTTGTCTTGAAATAGGGCTAATTTGGTACTTGATAGAAATAAAATTATTTCTCAATAGATAAAATCAAAGAATGTGATACAGTATAGAACTGAGAGAGAGAGAGAGAGAGAGAGAGAGAGAGAGAGAGAGAGAGAGAGAGAGAGAGAGAGAAAGAGAATGAACAGCTTGGTATAGATTTTTTGCCCTTCAAACTCTGTCATTTCTTCACTTCTGCCAGTGAGGCAGAAGCCCCTCAAGTACTATCAATTATTAAACAAACAACTTAGCACCCATGACTGAAGATGATAGTATATCCTTGTTGTTCCTAGAGAAATTATACTTTAAAGACAGATACTACACTTATTATATAAATGTGCTAGAAAACATTTTATCAAGAAAATTCATGTTTTGGAGCCATACTCTGCTAATAGACCCATTTATGATTTATTTTCACTGTAGACTATAAAAGATGTGCCAGGCTTCTTACTCGATTAGCTGTCAGTCCGGTGTGCATGGAAGGATAAGGTAAGTACTCTGACAGGATAACAACACTGGACTGCATACCAAAGCTGTGAATCCTGTCTTTGGGACATGAAAAATTCATGAGAATGTGAAAACAATCATTCCCTTAGTTGGCTCCTTTTCAATAAGGTTGATGGAAGGACCTTAATCTTTCCAAATATTGGTCATAAATACAAGATACCCCCTATTGGTCCATATTATAAAGAGCCCTCCAGGCAGCTGCTATGAATTATTCATAGGCACAGAAGATGTGTTAATATAAAACAAAGCCCATTAGCTGGATAATTTCAGCAGTTGACTTAGTGTATAATTGAGGGTAATGATGATTACATATTTGTGTTCAAAACTTGGTGCCTATTCACTTCCAAGCTCTTATTCATTTATTGGTATACATGAATGAACATATGAATAACTGTACCCATGCAAGCTTGATAAAAGGAACTGGCAAATGAATTCTACCATTATTCCCTTTTTTACTGCAACTACCATATTTTTAATTTACTAACAGTCAAGACTGTGCTTTCCTAAGTTTCTGAGGAGACAACTAGTCTTTGCTTAACCTGTAATAGCAGTTATATAATTGGAATTATGATTTGTTTTTAATCAAGTTACAGTTGTATGTCTTGAGAACATTTTAAAAATTTTACATTGATCTCTTAAAAACAACATATGCAATGCCCCACCAACTCTTCCTAATTTTCCTGTACACCAAATGCACTGGAAATTTATCTTTGAAATATATATATATGTGTGTGTGTGTGTATATATATATATATATATATACACACATATATATATATTTTAATTTATCATAGAAATAAAGATTATTAGAATAGTAAGAGTCTGGGCAGCTAAATGTTAGGTACAATGAATCTAGAGCATTGGCTTGAAGCCAGGAAGACCCAACTTCAAACACCTTAAACACCTGCTAGTTACTCACTTAACCCATTTGGCTTCACTGGATCACCAACAAAACAAAACAGTGATCCACTAGAGAAGGAAATATGAAACCACTTTGGGATTTCTGCCAAAGAAACCTCTATGGACAAGATGGTCCATGGGGTTAGTCAGACATTGCTAAATGATTTTAAACTACAAAGAGCCTGACAGTTATTGTCATTTCACTTTACTAATGAGAAAAGCATAAAGTCACAAAATCCCTTAGTGGCAGAAGAGGGATCTGCCTCTTACTTCAGTGTTATTTTCACAGATGCACATATTAGAGCTGCACAAAATCTATAATTTAGCCTAACCTCAATTTACAGATAAAGATATCAAGGATCAAGATTTCCTGACTCCTATCCAGGATTCTTTCCTCCATTATACCATGTAGCTTTCTTAAATGAAGACTAAAGCAAATTACTTGAATTTCATTCAAGGCTTTGTCATTCAACTTCAGAAATACAACAGTCCTGTTTAGATCAATGAATTTGTACCTAGGAGAAACTGCTGAGAGTTGGAGATAAAGTATGAGTTTTTGTTTTTACTATAGTCCGGCCCTCCAACAGTATGAGGGGCAGTGAACTAGCCCCCTATTTGAAAAGTTTGAGGACCACTGATTTAGGAGATTAAACTGGATAATTTCTAAGGGTCTTTTCTTATAGTTCAAAAATTTTATTTATTAAATTGTTTTAATTATTAGGTTGCTTACCAAATTGTTCACTCATATATAAACATGGAAAAAGTGCTGTATTTGGAGTCAGAGGACGTGATTTTGAATTTTGGCACAGAAATGACCTTCAAAAACAAGCAACCCTTTGGGACCTTTGTTTCCTTCCCCCTGCTTTGAAATTACAAAAGAAAAAAAAAATCAATCAATGAAACCTGATTTAATGACTTATTTATGTAGCAAAATAAAGACCTAAGCAATAGGTATCAAATATATAACAGTAATATTCTAGTGCTCCTGAATTAAATAAAAATGTAACAGGGAAATATTTAAGAAAATAAATAAAATTCAATAGAAGATGGATAATGTTAAGAAGTGATTTTCTACATCAATATGTCCCATAAAGATCCTTCGATAGTGGCTCTCATTTCTATTTGCATTTGACGTCACTGATCAAGACTCAAGACCTAGCGTTTACCACACAGTATGAAATATAGTAGACACATAATAAATGTTTGTTGAGTGATTATAAAACTACACTTGGCAGGATCTTTAGTGATCGATCATTTGATCCAACTCCTTCACTTTGCAGATGAGCAAACTGAGGTCAAAGAAGTTAAGTAACTTACTTGTCACTCATAGCAAGAGTTAATAGCAGAGTCTAAATTTAAACCTGCATCTTCTGACTCCCAAATTAAATGTTCCACTGCAATATTTTGTTTATTCAAAGGTATTATTATTCTTCAAGTTGGATTTAGTTAAGTATTCAATTACTTTTATTTAAAATTATTTAAAAGCATTTTTCCTAAAATCTATTTTTCACCAATTTCTCTGAAAAAGAACATAGAAAAAAGTTGTTAGTAGCACCCAAAGTTATTTTCCTAAAAGAAAGTGGTAAAATATTTTTAGTTATTGTCACAATAGGAATTCTACTAAAAATTTCTGTGAAATCTTGGAGGAACACATTGAAACATAAATGTATATTCTACTTGAAATATATTCACATATGGGGACAGCTAGGTCGCGCAGTGGTTAGAGCACCAGCCCTGAATTCAGGAGGACCTGAGTTCAAATCTGATCTCAGACACTTAACACTTCCTAGCTGTGTGACCCTGGGCAAGCCACTTAACCTCAGCCTCAGGGAAAAAAAAGAAAAAAGAAAAAAAAAAAAAATATATATATATATATATATATATTCACATATACGTACATATATATGAAGCACAGATGCAAACATAGTTTCATGAAACACAGAAGATATCCAATGAAATATATTTTTTCTATTCCCTATAGGAAGCAGAGCCATAAAGCAGCAGAATGTCAAGAACCATGAGAAGTGCCTTGGAACCTAACAGGGAAATCTAACTTCATACCTTTATAAACATATTCCATTGTGAACAAGAGATTTATTTTTGCAAAATGACAGACTCTTCCATAATTCCTTCAACTTGTGTTTTGAATATTGTCAATACTGTTATATCTACAAGTTCTACTTAACATTTTCTTTTAAAAGAATAATATTAACACTCCACTTTCTATATGTAATCCTTCTAGATAATGAATATAGGGTTGCGCCAGAAGAATAACATTTTCTTTACTGAGGAAATTTCAAGGAGCATTCTTTTGAAATATGAGAATTTACAAAATAACCTATTACAATAATATATAGTGAGGTTTCATGACAATTTAACATTTTTCTTATTCTCCTAAAACCTAATTTAAAATTGCATGAAAAATACAAAAGTAAACTAAAAACAAGTCTTTTGGAGGCAAGTGGAATATGGATTTGTATGTGGGAAGGAAATTCCATCTAAGCTAATTCCTGTTTTTTTTTTTTTTTTTTTTTTTTGTATAATACCTGTATAAAACATTCCAGCTAATGTGCAATATGTAAATAATGTAAATAAGCATAAGTAATAAATGAAATGTTTGGTATAGTATATTGTTCTTATTATGTGTTCTTTTCTTTTCAGCTTCCTTGCGCTCAATATAATGAATTCAAGAATTTTACCATCAAATAATCTTAATGATAATGATAACTATGCCACTGATTAAGTAAAAAATAGAAAAAAAGAAGAAAATATTTCTAAGAATCTTTAACTACAAGTAACAAAATGGAATTTTTAGTTTCCCAGTAAAGAAAAATAAATTATTTAATAGAGGATCTGAATGAGATTAATACAATAGCAAATACTGCAAGTGCTACAGCATTTACCACTCTTCACAGATGATTTATCAGTCCTTAAAAGAGTATAAACAATCTTTGAGACATCAATTTTAATACACTCTACTCTAAACCTTTCCAAGTGATGAGAATAAATTTTCTTCCCAAAGGTTTTTGCAAAGTTCAAGTTGTGCCATGTCAACATGCAAAAACCAATATGACTAAAGTCAGTCAGCCATAAGATTCAAGAGGAAAGAAAGGTCAGTAACGCAACACAATTTCAGAGAGGAGGGAAAGTTCTAAGGTCATAAATCCCAACCTTTTTAATTTATAGATAAAAAGACTTAGCTAAGTCACAATGTGAGTCATTTCAAAGTTAAGACTTAAATCTAGTTCCCCTGGCTAAAATTTGAAGCTTTTTAAGAGGAGACTAAGAAAGTAAGAGTTAGCATTAATATAGATTTTAAGGTTTACAAAACAATTTATAAATATTATTTCATTTTATCCTCACAACAAGCCTGAGAGGCAGATGATATTCTCCCCATTTAACATTAAAAGAGCCATAAAGTAGCTTTCCCAAGACCCTACACCTAATGTTTGAAGTTGGATTTGAACAGAAAACTTCTTGACTACATTCCAGCATTCTATTCACTATGCCACTTAGTTGAACCTAAAAAAAATACATTTATTTGTGAGTATGAATAAACCAAATAAAAAGGCAAAACCAAAACCTAGGAATCTTATTAAGAAACCATCTATCTGTATCAACCTATGGCAGGGGATGACTATGTACTCGAATTTATAGCTTTAAACTTTATCATATTAATTTTATGATTTTAATAATCTAACCAAAACTGATAAGATTTGCCTAAGAATGTTTCTACAGGATCTACTGTCTACACAGGAGGGGGGAACCATTTTTCTGCCATGGGCCATTTAAATATTCATAACATCATTCAAAGGCCATACAAAACCATCAACTTATAGAATTCAAGCAGTGGAAGGTTGTTCTATTTAGCTTTCAGCTCAAACCCTATATTCACTATTTATGAATATGGTTAATTATACAAGCCTTATCCTGCCCACAAGCCAGATTCCATATCCCTGTTGTACATCTATGACAATGGAATGATATTTTGAATTTACACTTTACTACCCATGTGGGAACTGTCCTTAAGAAAACTGTCCAGAAGAATATTTATACCTAAACAAAGACATATCAAGGAAAGCAATAATGAAACAAGAGTTTTAAAAATAAACTTTCAAAGCATCTTTAAGTGAGAAAAATGTCCAAAGAATGAAAAAAAAAAAAAATCAACTAATAATTTATAATTAATTACATGCTTATTTTATCATTCCTTTAAACAGCCTAATAATTATACACAACCTGGGCAATCCAGTTAAAAATGAAAAGGGGATTGGGATGTAACCAAGATGGTGGAGAATAGGCAGCAACTCAAAACAACTCTCAAATCTTCCATCCAAGAAACTTTAAAATAAGACCTCAAATCAAATTCTGGAGAGCCAGCAGAAGGGTAGATGAGACATTTTTCCATCCCAGAAGGTTGACAGGAGAGGTCAAGGAGAGCAGTAAGTACTGGCAGCTGGATGAGAACAAAGTTCTTTACTGGGTAAGACCAGAGCACAGTCAAGGAGAACAATTAATATATTTCTTGTTAAAACAAACTTCCTTTAAAGCAATGAAACTACAAACTCCCATTACCAGCTCTGCAAACAGAAACACAAAAAACTTGAAACTTGGGAAAGTGACACTTCTAGTCCAGGAGCAGATTGAACTTTAACAATGTTAAGAAATAGTCTGGGAAAATGAGCAAAAATAACAACAAAAAAAGTACTTGCTCATAAAAAAGTTACTAAGGTAGAATCAGGAAAGAATAAAAAAGTAGAAATAGGAAGAATCAAAATAAAAATTAAGAAATAGAAAAGTAGAAACAGGAAAAATCAAAATACAAATTTAGAAGACAATGATGTCAACAGCCACCAGCAAAACTACAAAGAAATATATTAATTGAACATATCTCACAAGAATTCCTGGAATTGATCAAAACGCATCAGCAAGCACTATCTGTAATAGGGATAAGGTAGAAGTCTTCCAAATATTATCAGAGGTGAAGCAAGGATGTTCATCATATTACGACTATTCAATATTGAATTAGAAATGCTAACTATAGCTTTAAGACAAGAAAAAGAAACTGAAGGAATTGTAACTAACAATGAGGAAACAAAACTTTCACCCTTTATAGATGAAATAATGGTATACTTAAGAGAATCTTAGAGAATCAATTGAAAATGAGTTGAAACAATTTTTTCTATAATCATATGAAAAACTGCTCTTAATCACTACTTATTAGAGAAATGCAAATTAAAACAATTCTGAGGGGTACCACCTTGCACTTCTCAGATTGGCTAAGGTGACACAAAAAGATAATGATAAATGTTGGAGGGGATGTGGGAAAACTGAGATTTTAATGCACTGTTGGTGGAGCTGTAAAATGATCTAACCATCCTAAAGAACAATCTGGAACTATGTCCAAAGGGTTAAAAACTGCATACTCTTTGTCCCAGCAGTATCGGGTCTGCATCCCAAGGAAATTATAAGAGAAGAAAGGACCCCCATATGCAAAAATGTTTGTAAAAGCACTTTTTATGGTGGCAAAGAATTGGAAAATTAAGTAGTTGCCCATCAATTGGGGAATAGCTAAATAAGCTATGGTATATGAAAGTAATGGAATACTATTGTTCTATAAAAAATGATGACCAAGCCAATTTTAGAAAAGCCTGGAAAGATTTACACAAAGTGATGCTAAATGAAACAACAAAATTAGGAATACATTTTACACAGTAACAAGAAGAATGTGCTGTAATCAACTATGAAAAACTTGATTTTCCTCAGTGGTTCAGTGATCCAAGGCAATCCCAATAAACTCTGGATAGAAAATGCCATCTACATCCAGAGAGAGAACTATGGAGACTGAACTTAAATCAACACATACAATGCTTAGTTTTTTGGGTTTTTTTTCCTTTTTCTTGTTTTTTTTTCTCTCTCTCTCTTGATTTTTCCCTTTTCTTCTGATGTTTCCCTCCCAACATGATTCATAAAGAAATTTGTATTTAAAAAATTAATGTTCATGTATAACCAGAAAAAAAATTTAAAAATATAAATGAGTCATTTCTCAACTGAAAAATGATTAATGTACTGTTGGTAGAGATATGAACTGAGCCAAGCATTCTGGGAAGCAATTTGAAACTGCCTCAAGGACTCTAAAACTATGCACATCCTTTGACTAATCAGTACCTTTCCCAGGTCTGTATTCCAAAGAAATCAAAGAAAAAGGAAAAGGACCTATATATACAAAAATATTTTTAGCACCCCTTTTTGCAAGGGCAAAGAATTGGAAATTGAGGAGATGGCCCACCAAATGTGGACTTGATGAACAAATTATAATATAAAATAATATGATTGTAAGGGAGGAATACTGTTGTGCTATAAGAAATAAGAAACAGGATGCTTTCCAAAAAAACCTTGGAAGACTTAAAATGAATTGGAACAAAATGAAGTGAGCAAAACAAGAGAGGACTGTATATGGTAATAGCAATATTGATGATACTCAACTGTAAATGATTTCACTATTCTGATCAATACAACTAAGACAATTCTTTAAGGACTTAATTAAAAATGCTATTCACTCCCCCAAAAACAAACTGATAAATTGTGAGTTAAGATTAACTTTCTTTTGCTTGCCTTTTTTTAAACATGAATCAAAAACTCAAAAAAAAAAATTTTTTTCAAATCAATCTAAAAATGAATAATAAAAAGAAAATGAGAAGGGAATTTATCAATTATGATTTTTTTCTTCTTTATCTTTAAAAAAACATAACTAATATTGGAAAACTCAGAGAGAATGAGAGATACTTGGGCAAACTTGGTGATGTAAGACTTCAATAAAAATCTGCTTAATGGTTTTCACAAATGATTGTATATAGCATATTTTCAGTCAAGATCTCTTTAAATTTCCCCATGCATATAAAAATCAAATAAGGAGAAAATGATCAGTCATCCTCTATTAATATTTAATATAGGGAGACAGAGTCAACAGTGATGCTCTTTCACTATTAAGGAGATCTCATAGGAAGTCTGTATGAAAAAGAAAATTTCTTAACAATAATGAGGTTCTCTACCTGACTGTAAATGACATTAGGTAATTATATGGATTCCTAGGACTCCTCAATGTTATCTACAAGTGCATATATTGCTAGGGTAATATATGCAGTTAGACACCAGACTAAATTATTATAATGTCTCATTTCAGTAAATCAGGGAACACAATAATTTTAAGATAAAGACTACAGATTATTCAAACAGTAAAGAAATATAGTAGCTATGAGTAGGGTTATAGAGATAAGAAGGTCAGATCTAAAGAAAGAGAAAGAAGCTTAGCAACAGGAATCAATGAGGAAGCCTACATAGCTCTCCTAATCTCTTTCATACCCAAGTGAGAATTACTGCCACACATGGACAAGACATTAGCAGCACTTGCTGGTTTTATTAACTCTGCTCTCTTGTTTAATCCTTTTTTTCTTCCCATTAGCCAGTTTCATAAAATTACTTTCTGTCATGTCAAATGAAAACCATTTTAACCTCGTCCTATAAAAGTGAGAGACTTTCAGAGACCTCTTCAACTATATGAAAGTAATTTGTTTATAATTTTTATTCCCTAATTTTAGAGGTCACTACATATACATTACAATTCATATCAACAAAATTTTCTTAAAATCACTGTTACATTTTTTTCTATTCAGCAACATAAAAAGTTAGGGATAAGACCTGCATCTCAAGATCCTTTTGTAAATTTTTATTTATTTTTAAAACAACTAAATTTTGTGAAGCATCCAAATGAATTAAAAAGTACAATGTCTTCAATGTGATATTATACACATCGTACAAATTTACTGAACACTGATGAAAGAAAATCTACTAAGACACTCCAAATTTCTCTTAAGTACTATATTTTAACTACATTGTATTATTATAATTATTGCTCCTTTTGATCCCAATTATTCAGTTTATTTCATTATTCATGCCTGTGTATAGTTGAAGTTTCAGATAATGTTGAAAACAAAATAACTTATCTCAAATCGATAATATAAGCACCCACATAAAACATAGCAAAATGTTGCTCCTCATTTGCTAGAAACCAAAAATTTGAGGAAGACAATGGTAGTCAAAAGAAAAAATAAAATGACTTTTCTTTAAAATAAAGTTCTTATATACCCATGTTTATTTTAATAGACAGCCAAAATATTAAAAGATGGTAACGGTGAACAGAAAAATATTTATTCATCATTGAAGTATTTTGCCACCAAACAACTGCTGAAACACTAAAACACATTTTTCTTTAACTTTTCACAATGACATCAATTATTTTCTATTGTCTAGGATAAAAAGGTAAATGGTTTCATTATCTATTAAAGATTCCAATTTGACATAAATGAAGCTGTCTCAAAGTAAAAAGCTATTGAACAATGATTTGTTGAGGTTTCTTAGTTTTCATATGCAAATTATAGTTTGTTTCACTATGTAATTCATTTTAAAAATTTGAGGCACAGATTAGTTCTTCCTAAATTTGACAATTATAATTTATTTAATCAAATACTTTTCCTTCAAAAATAATTTTCATTACCTTTTAAAATTAGAACATATGTGAGATTTAAATAAATTGAAGAAAACAATGATAGTATCCAAATGCAATACATTATTATTTTTAATAATACATCAACTAATATACATACATCATTTTTAAGTCGATGTCAATCATTAATGTCCTTTAGCAATAAATGAGAGTGGGCCTTAATGAGATTTTTCCAAAAATGCTTTGCAGCACCTCAAACATTGCTCATACACAGTCTCAAAGTCTGAGTCATTTCCCTAAAAACATAAAAAGGAAAAAAAGAAAAAAAAAAGTATTGTTTAAAGTACAGATACTTGAAAGTTGTCATTCTATAGGAAAGAACAAAAAGGTATGTTTGCTTTCCTAAAGCCCAGAAAAAGAAAAAGTAAAGTTAGGAAGTATAAATGATACTTACATAATATGGATCTTCAATGATAAGTTGTTTCTGTGGATCATAGCTTCCAAGAAGTTCAATTTTAGCTTTGCAGTTTTTAACTTGATTAACTTTTCTATTCAAATCTCTGTAAAATTAAAACCTCAACTTAGTTTTTAAACCTATGGTTTCAAGTTAAACATGGATATCTGCTAGGATATAATCAATCTAGCATATCAAAATCTAGCAAATTGGTCTGGTTTTAAAGCCAAGTAAACATTTAAGAAAATTGTACAAATCTTTAAAGGAAATACTCAAATTACTGTGTAACTTGTAATAATTCTTTGCATTTTTACTGGCATTCTATCTAAAAAATAGATTTCATATAAAACATTAAAAAAGTTGTGATCCTTAATATCAGAAATTGACAATGATATTCAAGAAGACAGAAAGGCAAAAAGTATTTCTCCTTTATTTTATGTCAAGCATGATGGGACAATGAGAAAAAAAAAATTGCAAAGACTGAAACAACTTCAAACGATGTTAAGAGATCATCTGATTCATCTCTTGCTTCTGGAATGTGTAACTAAACCATCCAGATGGCTATCAATACTATTTTTAAAGAATATCTCAATATATTCTTTGCTACTTTTTATCATCTCATTTTTCTAATTGCCAATATCTAGTAGGACATCCTCAACCCAAAGTAGTATAACCATAGAAAGAGGATCATCATGTCACCCAATTAAATGTCACCAATAGTTTTTGTTTTGTTTTGTTTTGTTTTCAGTAGACGACAATTTGATATTCACATCTTTCTTATACTGTTTTCATCTCTTTGCTTTCTTTTGTTCGGCATCTAATATCCAATAAAATCTTGAACATCTTTAGTCTTCTTTTCTGTTACTTGGGTGCTAAAAACAATTATCTTTAGGTCTTTTTTCAATCATATTCTAGCCCAATTAAAGAAATTATAGTGACTATTCCCTGAACTTTTGCATCAACTATAAATTCTATAGCTTCTTTATTATATTTTCTTCCAAACTGTTCTTTAATACATCTTTCAATATTTATTTAAGGAAGTTAATTTAGGACTATTTCAGCATTCCTAGACTTCATCACTAATTCATTTACTCTATTTTAAAATTTTAAATAATGTAAATAAGAAAGAAATGTAGAAATCTTGAAGTTCATCAATTCTAATTTGTTCAGTTTCTTTTAGGAAAACAAATCAATCTCTGTATGAACTACATCACAACAGTTAAGTTTTTCTACACAAACAGTTGATGATAAAAACTTAGCTGATAAAAGGCATTACTATATTCAGGATAGCAAATAGCCCTTTAAAAAAAATAATAAATCACCCCTTGTAGTTAAAAAGTATTTTCACTGACTGAAAAGCTTTGAGGAACTACCAATGTGAAGTTTAAGGTCCATGGATAAAATCTTGTTTTAAAACCTACTAGCTCTGTGATTCTATCACTCTCTGGGGCCTTTGGTTTCTTCCTTTTTCAAATCAAAGGATTTGAGTACACGAGTTCTAGCTCTCTCTTACTTCATGATCCTTTTCACTTATCTTGCCCAATGTATTTTATGTGGTGATGTCTCTCTATTATTAATGTGCTCATCTTGTTTTAGTTATTTTCTTCTAGTATATAAAATGCTCTAGGAGGATAAGCAGGAATTAGATGGTTTGCAGGAAGACAAACTATTTTTTGAGGGAGGAATATTTAGCTTTTATTTTAATTATTTTCCTTTCCCGTATATAAAACATAATGAAGCCTTTCCCTTCTCAAATCGTAAAATACCTGACATTTAAGAATACTTCACTTTCCTGAAGATAAACTTAATAATCTCAAATATATTTTTGAAGATATTGATATGTACTCTACATATAAGAACAAAAGACCAAAAAAACATATTATTTTAAAGCAACTACAAAAAAAGAAAAAAACAAAATAACTTCTACCCAAGTAGTGATAAACTAGAGGCTAGGTAAAGAATAGTCTCAGTTTACAATATGACTTTAAAGGAACAAAATAAAATTAAAAATGAGAAAACATAATAGGTAACATTTTTGGTTCGCCCTATTGCTTTTATGTATGTCATAGGAATGATTTCACACAACAAACATCCCCCTACAATAAATACTTCAAATCATTCAAGTGTACTTTTTCTTGTCAAATGCATATAGTTATGGAGTTAAGTCTGAATACAAAGGAAATAATTACATAAGGATAATAAGAACTAACACTCTAAATAAGTACTTTACAAATATTACTTGCATTTGATTGTCACAACAACCCTGGAAGCCAGGTGCTACTAGTAGTCTCATTTTATAGATGAAGAAACTGAGGAAGCAAACAGAGGTCAACTGACTTGCCCATAGTCACACAGTTAATAAATATATGAAGACAGATTTAAACTCAAATGCCCTTTGACTAGAAGTCAAGCACTCTATTTCCCTGTACTACTTGGCTCTGTCACTGACATTAAACTACTTTTTAAAAAATGTTACATGCTTAATATGAAATTGGGTTTGTTATTAGAAATATTTATTGTTTTATTTAGTAAATATTAAAATTATCATCGAATACTCTATGAATTATACATATTTATCTTGAAAGCTGAATAAGTGCAGCTGGATACAGCAGCAGTCCTAAAGTCAGGAGGACCCAAGTTCAAATCTGATTGCAGACACTTAACACTTTCTAGCTTGATCCTAGCCAAGTCATTTAACCTCAATTGCCTCAGCAAAAAAAAAAAAAAAAAAAAAAAAAAGCTGAATAAAAATTTAAAAATTCATATTAATTAGCCAAGAATAAAGTTAATATTTCAAAATAATAACAACAGTACTTAAAAGTATATACACAAATCATCTCAATGTAATATAATATACTTTTGCACTTTTCTGCAATTTCATTGCAGTTGGAAGTCCCAACTGATCGATACATGGCAATCTATCACATAGTAAACTTTGAGAGATGCTAAAACTGGGAAATTCAATTTGCAATAAATTTGATGATAAGCCTTTCCAAACTTATCTATGCTTAGAATGAGACAAGTTCATTCTTAAAGCCTTTCTAGCTTAATAGGATCTTAGCAGGCTTTGATGATGGACTTCCTCTACAAACTCTACAAACTTTAGACAATAGATAGGTCTTACTATTCAATTTAGAACAACTATAATTTAACATTAATAAGGAAAAAAATCAGAGAAAACAGTTTAAACATTATTTAACCAAACATAGAATACAACTTAAGAAAAATGAAATATTATGATCTCTACTGTAAATATTGACTTGTGTTGCCATGATGTTTAACTACATACAATGTTCATAAATGTTATTAAAAACCCAGTATATTTTAAGACAGATTTCAACAGTTCTGTTCCCTCTATATCTTAAAAATCTTAATAATAAAAGAGCAGAATTTTTTTTTTAAAGAAAATATTGCCTGATAACATAATCAGTATAATGGTAAGGATTTCAAGAATGTCTAATGATTCATTATTTAATATGAAGTTAATGCAGTTGTCAAATCTCCTTTTATCAACTAAGACAAAATTAAATCATGCTACAAAATAGGGAAAAGGATGAGAAGGGAAACTGCAATGCCCATGACTCATTTTAACAACATCATACAACTCCAATACAGAAAGCATAAACCTTATTATATAAAGCAGTGAAATACAACCTGCCTTTCTTCAAATTAAATCAGACTAATTGAACTTTTCCTTATCTTAAAGCATGCATCTTCTTATAAATACGCTTATCTGCCAATTTTTAATTACTCTGGGTTTGTTAGGATTTGAAAATCATACTCTGTACATTATGACCCCATCTTACCGGAAAACAAAGATTAAAAGTCATTGCTGGCAGTGTATCATCTGACCTATTTACTGGTGTTAAACATAAGTGGAAATACTTTTAAAACGTCTTTGTTAGAAAATGTGATTACCTCAGATTGCTTTCATCCATACATAATATATAATCAAAAGTCAGGAAATCTTCTTTGGTAATCTAGAGTTAAGCAAAAAGTAAAAAATACAAGGTTTAGCAATTAATTCTATCTAGTGGACTTGTTCCTCAGTATGCATACTATCATCTACATGAATTACTCATTAACAGAGTAATGAATAAATAACTCTAAGAAATCAGAGTACAATAAATGAAAGAGCTTAAATAATACGAGAATTGTGACAATTTTCTTGAGCACTGTAAAGTTGCCCATGTGTCATGGAGGTCCTAAGTGTTTTAGCAAGCACTAAAATAGCACATAAAACATATAAAGGCATACAATCTATTTTTTTCCATTTTATCTTCTTAGTAATTAATTTAATTCAGCCGGAACAGAGGTTCCAGGAACTCAAAGACAAAAATAGTTCTTTTCCTGAAGGAGAATATATTCCCCTGGAGTGGAAAAGTTAAACCACAGATAAATAAATGTAAATATATATGCATTCATACTGCTATGTAGTTGGTATAAGAAGTGCCTCTTGAGCTGTGTTTTGAAGACTAGTTAGTATGAAGTAGAGATCATGAAATAGATTCTATACATTGATGTGCAATGTATAGAATGTACCCTGTGCAAAGGTATCGAGAGAAAAATAGTGAATAATTCCACAAGTTGAATTGAACATCAAGTGCATGATGAGCAGTAATAAAAATTAAATCCATAGAATTAAGGGACAAGGAATAATACTGTAGCATATTATAAATTCTATGATAGTAGGGCTGTTTTACATTTGTCGTTGATTCACTACATATGAGATACAAATTTATATTTAATACCTTTGGATCCAAGGAGTTTAACAAATACCAAATTAAACTGTCAGACCTGTTTTAGGAATATCATCAACTGGTTTGTTGAAATTGAGAACAGAATGCTGATAGAACTGACTAGAAGTCAGGAATCCATTTATAAGTATAATAATAATAACTGATCTTATCTATTTAGCCCATTACAACTTTCAATATTTTCCTTAAAAATGATATAGAGTCAAATATGTTAAGTACTATAATTATTTACATAAGAGGAAACTGAGCCTGACATTAGTAAAGAAGACTTAGCCAGCCATACGGCCAGAAAAAGGTAGTTTAGACCTTCAAAGCAAGTGTTTTGAATTCAGTTTTCCTTTTACTACCTTATACTGCCTATTCAATATGTATAGAAAAATATAAAACTTTTCTCTTCATTTCCTATATTTCAATCTTCTAATTTGTTTCATAACAATTATATCCATTCAATTATTTACCAATGAATGCATATTCTAAAGTAATATGGGAGAATGTAGTACAGTGAATAGAATACTGTACATTAGACTTGGGGGTCACCAAAACTTTTGCTATAATCCAGCCTCAGAAACTTATTAGCCACTTATAATCTTTGGCAAGTTAACAAATCTTTGTTTGCCTTGAAATCTTCAACTGTAAAGTGGGTGTGATAATAGCACTTATCTCCCCAGGTTTATCATGATACTAAAATGATATTTATAAGGTCCTTAATTAGCCTTTTTGTAAGGCCTCATAAAAAAGTAGTGCTAGGGGGCAGCTAGGTGGTGCAGTGGATAGAGCACCAACCTTAAATTCAGGAGGACCTGAGTTCAAATCTAAAAAAAAAAAAAAAAAAAAAGTCTATGTAATTTCCAGACTTAAGATACTCTGGTCAATATAACAGTCAATTATGCTTCTAGAAGACAAGCAGCATAATTTTTACTTTAAGCAATAAGATGAAGAACTAAAGATACTTTAACAGGAAACACATTTTCAAACACAAGAAATGTATGAATCTGTTTTGTTTGATTACACTTATTTCTTACTGAAAAGTATCATGTAATATTAGATAAAAACTAGTCTGAGAGCTGAGAAAACCTGAGGTTCAAGTACTGCCTCTGACATATGCCAAGAAGTAGAGCCTAGGCAAGTCAATTTAAAATCTAAGTATTCTAGGCAATACTCTTAAGACTATAAGTTGTAGAGAAGGCACATTAGTACATTAGATTTCTCACCTAGAATTTTCTAGACCAATGAAGTCAGCCTATAACACTGTATGAAAGATATAAGTGCAAAGTAGATAATCTAGTGAATGAAAACCTATTAGACTATAAAGTGTTGATGATAGAATTTCAGTCATATTCCTCATTTGAACAAAGTAGTGAATATATTTTTGTAACTGCTAATTAAGATCAGAGGTTCATAACTTTATTAGATCATGGTTGCCTTTAGTAGTCTAGAACAAAGCTTCTTAAATTGTGGGTCATGAACCTATACAGGGTCACATGACTGAATGTACAAGTCATGAAAAATTTGGCAACAGAAAAAGGTTTCTGAATGCAACAACCAAAACTTAATTCAAAATCAAACACATAATTACAAAGAAGTGTTTCTGGCAGTGCTTGCCCATGTTGCATTGCATGACTTCATTTCAGCCATGGTCTAAACACACAGCATGCACTTTACATGGCCAGAAACACCTCAGCTAGATTTGAAACAAGATCATGTAATAATTTCTTGGGTGAAAAGGAGTCTTAAGTAGAAAAAGTTTAAGAAGTCCTGACCTAGAGAAATCTATGCACTCCTCAGAAAAATGTTTTTAAATACATAAGTAAAATAAAAAGGAAAAGCAATTATATTTAAATATAATTAAAATATTTTAAAATGAAAAAATTCATAATAAGTCCTATATTAACTTATTTCAACTATTTTTTTTAAATTTTAGCATCTTTATCATTATTACACTAAATATATCAACACTATCTTCATAAAGTAGTATTCTGGTGGCTCATTGTGTTATGTGGTCTGTCAAGCTACGTCATGCTTGAGAGTAGATTCATGGAACACATTGTACTGGTTTTCTAGGACTAAGTGAAATATAAAGAAGTTCAGAACTAGAAAAGCCTTTTGTCCCACATGCCTATTAAGCAAAAAGACATATATAATGGTCTTTATTCTGATGAACCTTCTTATTCTGTAATAATGGGGGGGGGGGAAGCACATGGTACAAAGGATCAAGTTTTTATATTATGTATAAAAATTAATGTTTATTGGTATACGTGGAATATTTAACATATATACCACTAGTGAAACTGATTTATATGAATCTTGGTATTCTCACTAAATACAAAAGCAGAAGACAGAAAGAAGGTGCAGCTAATGGGTTCTCCTTAGAGATGGAAATACAGAATGCAAAGACATTGCTTTTATTATGTGGCAACAAGATATATTATTTCATGGAACATCTGATCATTTCATATTAAAATACTATGGGAAGTATTTGCAAAAAAAAGACTATACTACCTATAATTCTGGCTTATGTAATATCTCTTAAAAGGATACTAAGGGAGAGAAATTCTAGAAAAAGAGATCAACGAGAACCTCTAAATTAAACACGTACATTTTGATATTCAATGCCTTGAATGCAAAGAATAGTAAGGACAACATTAAACATATGTTGTAAAATATGGTTCAGAAATAAAGAATGAAAAGCATCAAAACCTTACTGAATATGCAGAAACCTCAGACCTACAAAACATACCAAAAGATTATAAGGCAGCAGACATGGAGAGCATTGCCTAACAAGCAAAAAATAAGACTAATGAACAGAAAAGAATTTTTTTACTGATGTGAACCATATCTCAATCAGCTATCTTTGCAAAGCTAGGTCAACAATTTATTGGAGCAAAGATTAAATTAATAAAGCTTGAAAGAATAAAAATTAGAAAAAGAAAATGACACACAATAGAACTAATTCCAACTTGACCTAGTTAAAACCAGTTAAGATGAAAAATAATAACTGGATATTATAAAAGACATCAATATCAATTACAATAATTTTATACATTAGTTTAACTAGTATAAACAAACTGCATAAAAAGGAGACCAAAAAGAAAAAAACTGCCAAACTTAGCA
Organism: Sminthopsis crassicaudata; assembly: GCF_048593235.1. Taxonomy (NCBI): domain Eukaryota; kingdom Metazoa; phylum Chordata; class Mammalia; order Dasyuromorphia; family Dasyuridae; genus Sminthopsis; species Sminthopsis crassicaudata. The sequence continues at coordinate 190,229,208 of NC_133618.1, read as the reverse complement.
AATATATGATTTGTTTACCAAGTAGAAAGATAAAACAGAAAAGTTCAATTCTGGTTTAAAAACAGAAACATATCTGAAAAAAGTCATGGGGAAAATATTATCTTTTAATATATCCGGAACAGTCAATAGCGAAGGGAAAAACCATTTTAAAGAAACCTTGGCAAGACACAGCTGGGCAATAATCACCTGAAATGAAATGAAAAATAAAACACACTGATAACTGTATCATATGAAAAGAGATTCTGAGACACCCCAGTATAACTAGAGCACTCATAAGAAGCTCATGGGAATATATGCAGAAAAGATGAACAAGATAAATAAGCATGGATTAGCTTGATGAATGATGACCTCTTTCATTTGAATAAATATTCATATGGTAGAAATCACAGAATCTTCTTACCATCTAAAATTATTGAAGCATTCTATATTTTGTTATAAAGACTTTCAAAAAAATTTAAGTGTCATTCAGCAAGTAATTTAAAAAAGAAGAAAATTTGTTGCCTCATATTCCTAAGACTGAAGCCACATTTCTAAAATACAGAGAATTGACTCAAATTTATAAGAGTTTAAGCCATTCTCCAATTGATAAATGATCAAAGGATACGAACAATTTTCAGATGAAGAAATTAAAACCATTTCTAGTCATATGAAAAGGTGCTCTAAATCACTATTGATCAAAGAAATCCAAGTTAAGACAACTTTGAGACATCACTACACACTTGTCAAATTAGTTAAAATGACATGACGAATGTTGGAGGGGATGTTGGAAAACTGGGACACTGATACATTATAGGTGGAACTGTGAATGGATCCAGCCATTCTGAAGAGCAATTTGGAACTATGCTCAAAAAATTATCTAATTGTATTAGGGCCTTTGATCCAGCAGTATTTCCACTAGGCTTATATCCCAAAGAGATATTAAAGGAGGGAAAGGGACCCACATGTGCACAAAGGTTTGTGGCAGCCCTTTTCATAGTAGCAAGAAATTAGAAACTGAGTGGATGCCCATCAATTAGAGAATGGCTGAATAAGTTATGGTATATGAATGCTATGGAATAATGTAGTCATTTAAGAAACGATCAGCAAGATGATTTTAGAGAACCATGGAGAGACTTATATGAACTGATGCCAAGTGAAATAAATGAGCAAAACCAAGAGATCATTATACATGGCAACAACAATATTATACGACAATCAATTCTGATGGATGTGACTCTTTCCTCCAATAAGATGATTGAGGCCAGTTTCAATGATCTCATGATGAAGAAAGTTATCTACACCCAAAAAGAGGTCTGCAGGAACTAAGATCATAACATAACATTCTCACTCTTTTTGTTGTTGTTCATTTGCATTTTGTTTTCTTATTTATTTTCTTTCCTTTTTGATCTGATCTTTCTTGTGCAGCAAGATAATTGTACAAATATGTTTACCTATATTGGATTTAAGCATATTTTAATATGTATAACATATATTGGATTACTTGCCATCTAGGGAAGGGGATAGAGGGAAGGAGGAGAAAATTTGGAACACAAGGCTATGCAAGGATCAATATTGAAAAATTGTCCATGCTTATGTTTTAAAAATAAAAAGCTTTAGGGGCAGCTAGGTGGCGCAGTGGATAGAGCACAAGCCTTGAATTCAGGAGGACCAGAGTTCAAATCTGGTCTCAGACACTTAACACTTCCTAGCTGTGTGACCCTGGGCAAGTCACTTAACCCCAGCCTCAAATAAATAAATAAATAAATAAATGAATGAATAAATAAATAAATAAATAAATAAATAAATGAATGAATGAATGAATGAATGAATGAATGAATAAATAAATAAATACATAAATGAATAAATAAATAAATAAAATTTAAAGAGAAAATAAATAAATAAATAAAAAGCTTTGGGGCACCTAAGAGGTATAGTGGTTACAGTACTAACCCTGAACCTAGGAGGACCTGAGTTCAAATGTGATTTCAGACACTTAACACCTCCTAAATGTGTGACCCTTGCAAGTCAATTGCCTCAGGGAAAAAAAAAAAAAAAAGCTTTAATAAAAAAATAATAAATTAAAAAATACCACCCTAAGATTGCACCTAATTTCAAAATTCTTTGGCATTTCCATGTAAATTTCTAAACACTTTCCACTTGACATGAGAGCTCAAAATTTTAAATTTCCATTCCATCTGTTCTACAAATAACCCAATGATTCCCATTTTTGGTTAATTATAGTTGTACATTTTCTCTAAGAAAAGATCTGGAAACAGGCAGACAGCCATAAAACCATGAAAGATTTTAAATGTAACAATAGCTGAAAGAAAATATGACTGAATCACTTTCATCTTAGGATAATCAGCCTAGGAATATTCTATAAACTTCACTGAAGTTTTTCTCAGATAGATCATCCTACACTGAAGGTACCCTTGAGTTCTTGAAAGCTACAGTGGTGAAGTCCAAGCTTTGGTTAATAAGCTTCAAATACAGCTCTAACAACAACTGCAAATATCATAGTACAACTTTGGCTAAGTTCAGAAAAGCTTATCACCAGAAGGTTGATCACTAAACTTGGGTTACAGAAGTTCAAAAAAAACCATAATGGAAAAGGTTAGGACTTAAAGTAGAGAAAAAAATAAATCTACACCAAATACATATAGAGAAAAAAATTAAAATCCAATGGAAAATGTTAGGACCTAAAGTAGAGAAAAAATAAAACGTGTGTGTGTGTGTGTGTGTGTGTGTGTGTGTGTGTGTGTATATATATATGCATATGTATGTATATATGTATATAACGTATGAAGATGGAGACAACATTGTAAATTAGAGGAAACTCTCCCAATGTATCTCTCCAAATAACTTTAAAAGCACTACTCAAACCAAATTTTGGAGCAGTAGAATCAAAAAAGAAGTCAAAGTGAGACATTTTTGCAGTCTAAGACAACTTAGGATGTCAGAAGAAAAGGTCTGTTACATTACGATAGGAAACACTTCAGAGTACAAAACCAACATAGTTTGGCAAAGTTATCAAGAAAATACCTTAAAAGAACAGAATTGGTCAAACAGGAGAAAGAAAAAAAGTTCAAAAGCTCATTAAAGAAAATAATTCCTTAACATTAGAATTGGGCAAGTGAAAATTAAAACTCTATGATACATCAAGAAACAACAAAACAAGGTAAAACGAATGAAAAAATGGAAGAAAATATGAAGTATCTCATTGAAAAAAAAAATAACTAACTTGGAAAAAATTTTTGAAGTGCCCTGATAGCTTAGACCTATAGGAGAAAATAGAAAATGAAAGAATCCATTAATTACCACCTGAAAGGGATTCTAAAATAAAAATTCCCAAGAATATTACAGCCAAGTTTCAGAGTTCCCAGGTCAAGAAGAAAATGTCATAAGCAATCAGAAAGAAATAAAACATTGTGGAGCCACAGTCAGGACCACACAATATTTAGAAACTTCCACATTAAAGGAGTGGAAGACTTAGAATATAAAATTCCAGAAGGCAAAGGAGCTAGGATTACAACCAACAATAACCTATTGAGCAAAAGAGTATAATCCTTTGAGAGATTGGGAAGAATGAACATTTAGTGAAATGTTTAATGAGAACTTTCAGGCATTCCTTATGATAAGAATATAGCTAAAAAGAAAATCTGACTTTCAAACACATAAGTAAAAGAAATATAAGATAAATATGAAAGAGTAATCATAGAGGGTTCAATTAAAATTGAACTATTTACATTCCTATATGGGAAGATAATAACATGAAACTGCTAAGAATCTTATCATTATTTCCGCATTTGGGAAGATTTTACACAAACAGAGGGCATGAATTAGTCACTTATGTTGGAATCATTTCTAAACAAACAAATAAATAAATAAAGGGGTGGGAAAGAGAACTGGGAATAGGGGAAATGAAGAGGTAGAATGATAAAAAATGTTCACAATAAAAGAGGAGAATAATAGAGTTTTTATAATGGAAGAGAAAATGGGAATGGGGAGAAGTAGAGTAAATATTTGAACCTCATTCTCATCAGAATTGGTTCAAAGCAAGAAGAAAATACACACACACATAAACATGCGTACACATATGTGTACAGATATACATATATACACATATATGATTAACATTCATTAAATTGGGTAGAGAAATCTCTTACTCAAAAGAGAAGAGGAAAAGATGATAGAGGAAAGAGTAGATTAAGAAAGTCAGTAATCAGAAGCAAAAAAGACTTTCAAAAGAAACAGATAAAGAGAAATAAAGTTAAATTGAAGAAAACAGGATGAAGAAAAATATAGCTAGCAATTACAATTGTGAATGTTAATGGGATGACTTACCCATAAAATGGAAGCTGGTAGCAGAATGGATTAGAAACCAGAATCAAATAAAATGATTTTTACAAGAAACATATTTGAAGGAAAATCAGATGGCTAAAACAGACCTAATTAAAAGAGATAATTAGAGAAACTACATTTTAGTAAAACAATGAATATCAAAAAATTTTAAAGAAAATTTTGCTGATAAAGGCCCTTATTTCTGATATATAAATGAGAGCAAGTCAAATTTATAAGATCATCTAATCCACAATTGATAAACAGTCAAAGGATGTGAACACGTACTTTTCAGAAGAAATCAAAGCTACCTATTATATGAAAAATGCTCTAAATTATTGATTAGAGAAATGAAAATTGAAACAACTCTAAAGTATCACTTCATATCTATAAAAAATGACAAATGTTGGAAGAGATGAGGGAAAATAGGTTTCTCCATTTTCCTAAGGCAGAATTTAAAATAAAAATACTAAGGCAGAATCTGAGCAAAGATATTCAAAATAAAACTATGAAATAGTTTTTAAAAATAAATAAAAAAATAAAAGCTTTTCTAATAAATATGCTGGACATTATTAAAATTCCTACTACTTAAATTCATGCTGTCTCTTAAATTGGATCATGACATTAGAAAGGTGATATCTTAACATGTAAATGAATTGGATTTAAGTAAAAGAGGGCAGTAAAAAGATACGAGCCTTACTTTCTCCTTAAGAACTATCTGGGTTCCTGATGCATTGTTGGTGGAGTTGTGAAAGAATCCAACCATTCTGGAGAGCAATTTGGAATTATCCCCAAAAAGTTATCAAACTGTGCATACATACCCTTTGATCCAGCTTATATCCCAAAGAAATACTAAGGAAGGGAAAGGGACCTGTATGTGCCAAAATGTTTGTGGCAGCCCTTTTTGTAGTGGCTAGAAACTGGAAAATGAATGGATGCCCATCAATTAGAGAATGGTTGGGTAAATTATGGTATATGAATGTTATGGAATATTATTGCTCTGTAAGAAATGACCAAAAGGATGAATATAGAGAGGCTTGGAGAGACTTACATCAACTGATGCTGAGTGAAATGACAATTCCAAGTGATCAATGATGGACAGAATCAGCAACACCCAGAGAAGGAACACTGGGAAATGAGTGTAAACTGTTAGCCTTTTTTGTTTTTCTCCCCAGGTTATTCTTACCTTCCAAATCCAATTCTTTCTTTGCAATAACAACAACAAAACAAAATTCGGTTCTCCACAAATATATTGTACCTAGGATATACTATAACATATTTAATATGTATGGGAATGCCTGCCATCTAGGGGAGGGGGTGGAGGGAAGGAGGGGAAAAATTCGGAACAGAAGGAAATACAAGGGATAATGTTGTAAAAAATTACCTATGCATATGTACTGTCAAAAAAAGTTATAATTATAAAATTAATAAAAAGAAGGAGGGAAGGAAGGAAGGAAGGAAGGAAGGAAGGAAGGAAGGAAGGAAGGAAGGAAGGAAGGAAGGCAGGAAGGAAGGAAGGCAGGAAGGAAGGAAGGAAGGAAGGAAGGAAGGAAGGAAGGAAGGAAGGAAGGAAGGAAGGAAGGAAGGCAGGCAGGCAGGCAGGCAGGAAGGAAGGAAGGAAGGAGGGAAGGAAGGAAGGAAGGAAGAAAAAAGAAACAAAGACATTTTTTAAAAAGAACTATCTGGGTTCAGAGGCAAGATAGTGATCAGGAAGCTAGAGGTGGTTCTGAATACAGTGAACAATCTTGGGTAAGGTCTTTAATAGGTTTCAGTTTGATTGAGGTAAGGCTATAATGGCAGAGAATGGCCACTTCTATCTAGTCCAAAAAATAAAAAAAAATCAATCTGGGAAGGATTTCTGACCAAAACAAAAACAACTGCTATTTACTTTCAGTCTGACCTGATCAGGGCCCAAACAAAGACTAAGTTGGGTTTAGCTGAGGACCTATAGTTGGTCAATAAAATTCTAATATACTTAGGAAGGTTTCAGCAATCAAAAATTATATTCCTTTGGATAGAGCATCTATATGTAAGACTATGATACCGAGGGTGGTATCATAGAGAGGGAAAAGGAGTGGTGGTATTAAGTGAGAGGGGAAAGGAGTGAAAAGCAGGGGAACTGGACAGTTTCAGGGGGCAGTTCCTACTCTGACTCACAAAAATTGCTGTCATTAGCTTTCAAAGAGGACCATGACAACAGAAAGCTAACATGTATAGATACCACCATAATTATGTGACATTTTCATTTCTAAGGCTCAGTTAGTATTAAACATGTACCTTAAAAGTACTTGTTTTCAATGTTTCTTAAGTTAGGATTTCTGAACTTACTTGAGAAAGAGAGAGAGAGAGAGTGTGTGTGTGTGTGTGTGTAGATAGAAAAAGCCTGATTTTAGTTCAGTATAATTGGCTTTATTTGTATTTCTATGAATTTAAAAATGTTACTTTGAAAAAGTATACTGGCCCCACTTCCATCAGAATACATCCTCATACAGTATCATTGTTGAAGTGTATAATGATCCCCTAGTTCTGCCCGTTTCACTCAGCATCAGTTGATGTAAGTCTCTCCAAGCCTCTCTGTATTTCTCCTGTTGGTCATTTCTTACAGAACAATAACATTCCATAACATTCATATACCATAATTTACCCAACCATTCTCCAATTGATGGACATCCATTCATGTTCCAGTTTCTAGCCACTATGAAAAGGACTGCCACAAACATTTTGGCACATACAGGTCCCTTTCCGCTCTTTAGCATTTCCTTGGGATATAAGCCCAGTAGTAGCACTGCTGGGTCAAAGGGTATGCACAGTTTGATAACTTTTTGGGCATAATTCCAGATTGCTCTCCAGAATGGTTGGATTCTTTCACAACTCCACCAACAATGCATCAGTGTCCCAGTTTTCCCACAGCCCCTCCAACATTCATCGTTATTTGTTCCTGTCATCTTCGCCAATCTGACAGGTGTGAATTGATATCTCAGAGTTGTCTTAATTTGCAATTCTCTGATCAATAGTGATTTGGAACACTCTTTCATATGAGTGGAAATAGTTTCAATTTCATCATCTGAAAATTGTCTATTCATATCCTTTGATCATTTTTCAATTGGAGAATGGCTTGATTTCTTATAAATTAAAGTCAATTCTCTATATTTTGGAGACGAGGCTTTTATCAGAACCTTTAACTGTAAAAATGTTTTCCCAATTTGTTACTTCCCTTCTAATCTTGTTTGCATTAGTTTTGTTTGTGCAGAAAGTTTTTAATTTGGTATAATCAAAATTTTCTATTTTGTGATCAATAATGGTCTCTAGTTCTCCCTTGGACACAAACTCCTTCTTCCTCCACAAGTCCGAGAGGTAAACCATCCCATGTTTCTCCAATTTATTTATGATTTCGTTCTTTATGCCTAAATCTTGGACCCATTTTGATCTTATCTTAGTATGTGGTGTTAAATGTGGGTCCATGCCTAGTTTCTGCCATACTAATTTCCAGTTTTCCCTGCAGTTTTTGTCAAATAATGAATTCTTATGCCAAAATTTGGGATCTTTGGGTTTGTCAAACATTAGATTGGTATTTTTATTCACTATCTTGCCCTGTGAACCTAACCTATGGCACTGATCAACTAGTCTATTTCTTAGCCAATACCAAATGGTTTTGGTGACAGCTGCTTTATAATGTAGTTCTAGATAAGGTACAGCTAGACCACCTTCATTTAATTTTTTTTTTCATTACTTCCCTTGAAATTGTTGATCTTTTGTGGTTCCATATGAATTCTGTTGTTATTTTTTCTAGGTCATTAAAATAGTTTCTTGGGAGTCTTATTGGTATAGCACTAAATAAATAGATTAGTTTAGGGAGTACTGTCATCTTAATTATATTCGCTCGGCCTATCCAAAAGCACTGGATGTCTTTCCAATTATTTAAATCTGACTTTATTTTTGTGGCAAGTGTTTCGTAATTTTGCTCATATAATTCCTGATTCTCCTTTGGTAGATATATTCCCAAATGTTTTATACTATCGACCATTATTTTGAATGGAATTTCTCTTTGTATCTCTTGCTGTTGGATTGTGTTGGTAATGTATAAAAATGCTGAGGATTTATGTGGATTTATTTTGTATCCTGCAACTTGGCTAAAACTCTGAATTATTTCTAATAGCTTTTTAGCAGAGTCTTTGGGGTTCTCTAAGTATACCATCATGTCGTCTACAAAAGTGATAATTTGATTTCCTCATTTGTTACTCTAATTCCTTGAATCTATTTCTTGGCTCTTATTGCCGAGGCTAGAGTTTCTAGTACTATATTGAATAGTAATGGTGATAGTGGGCAATCTTGTTTCACTCCTGATCTTACAGGGAAAGGTTCTAGTTTATCGCCATTACATATGATGTTTACTGAAGGTTTTAAATATATGCTCTTTATTATTTTAAGGAATAGTCCATTTATTCCTATACTCTCAAGCGTTTTTAGTAGGAATGGATGTTGGATTTTATGAAATGCTTTTTCTGCATCTATTGAGATGATCATATGGTTTTTATTAATTTGATTATTAATATGGTCAATTATACTAATAGTTTTCCTAATATTAAACTAGCCCTGCATTCCTGGTATAAATCCCACTTGGTCATATCCTGGGGATGATTTTCTGAAGTCTTTTTGCTAATATCTTATTTAAGATTTTAGCATCAATGTTCATTAAGGAAATTGGTCTATAGTTTTCTATCTCAGTATTCGATCTACCTAGTTTAGGTGTCAGTACCATGTCTGTGTCATAAAAGGAATTTGGTAGGACTCCTTCAATCCCTATTTTTTCAAATAGTTTGTATTGACTGGAGTTAGTGGTTCTTTAAATGTTTGGTAGAATTCACATGTAAATCCATCTGGTCCTGGGGATTTTTTCTTAGGAAGTTGGTTAATAGCCTGGTCTATTTCTTTTTTCTGAGATGGGACTATTTAGACTACTTACTTCTTCCTCTGTTAATCTGGTCAAGCTATATTTTTGAAAGTATTCTTCCATTTCATTTAAGTTATTGAATTTATTGACATAAAGTTGAGCAAAGTAGCTACTAACTATTGTTCTAATTTCCTCTTCATTAGTGGTGAGTTCTCCCTTTTCATTTTCAAGACTAACAATTTGTTTTTTTCTCTTTCCTTTTTTTAATCAGGTTTACTAAGGGTTTGTCTATTTTGTTGGTTTTTTCATAGAACCAACTCTTTGTTTTATTAATTAATTCAATAGTTTTTTTACTTTCAATTTTATTAATCTCACCTTTCATTTTCGGAATTTCAAGTTTTGTGTTTGTCTGGGGGTTTTTAATTTGTTCCTTTTCTAGTAATTTTAGTTGTAAGCCCAATTCATTGGCCCTCTCTTTCTCTATTTTATGCAAGTAGGCCTGTATTATTACTTTGGCTGTATGCCACACATTTTGGTATGATGTCTCATTATTGTCATTTTCTTGGGTGAAGTTATTAATTATGTCTATGATTTGCTGTTTTACCCAATCATTCTTTAGTATAAGATTATTTAGTTTCCAATTATTTTTTGGTCTATTTTCCCCTGGCTTTTTATTAAATGTAATTTTGATTGCATTGTGGTCTGAAAAGGATGGATTTACTATTTCTGCCTTACTGCATTTGATTTTGAGGTTTTTATGCCCTAGTACATGATCAATTTTTGTATAGGTTCCATGAACTGCTGAGAAGAAAGTATACTCCTGTCTGTCTCCATTTAGCTTTCGCCAAATATCTATCATATCAAACTTTCCTAGTATTCTATTTATCTCTTTGACTTCTTTCTTATTTATTTTGCGATTTGATTTATCTAATTCTGAGAATGCAAGGTTGAGATCTCCCACTATTATAGTTTTGCTGTCTATTTCTTCTTGCAGCTCTCTTCATTTCTCTTTTAAGAATTTAGATGCTGCACCACTTGGTGCATATATGATTAATATTGATACTGCTTCATAATTGATGCTGCCCTTTAGCAGGATATAATGCCCTTCCTTATCTCTTTTAATTAGATCAATTTTTGTTTTTGCTTGATCTGAGATGAGGATGGCTACCCTGCTTTTTTGGCTTTGCCTGAAGCATAGTAGATTCTGCTGCACCCTTTCACTTTTAGTTTGAATGTATCACCCAGTTTCAGGTGTGTTTCCTGTAAACAACACATAGTAGGATTCTGACTTTTAATCCAGTCTGCTAATTGCTTCCTCTTTATGAGGCAGTTTGCCCCATTCACATTGATGGTTAGAAGGACTAATTCTATATTGCTTGCCATCCTATTAACCCCTGCTTATGCTTTTCTCCTTTCCTTCCCTCTTATCCCCCTACCCAGTATTAAACTTGTGAACATAGGGTCTCAAAAGTTATAAAAGATTCAGCTGACTGGCTCACATACCACACTCCCAGCACCAATCCTATGCTAACCTCTCATCTCTTTATCTTGTATCCCTGTCAAAAGGATTATTAGAAATTCTCCTACATTAGACTCAATAAAAACTAGACATTATTAAATAACTCCCATGTTTCTTCCAGATATTATCAAGTCATAAAAAAATAATGAAAACAAGAGAGCTTTAGGAAGAAACAGCTGAAGACCTTCAGTCTCACAAACAATAGTTTTCCAATGAAAGAATACATGTACCATATAGGAAATAGCCTGTTATACAACTTATATTATGCATAGCAACACAACAAAAATGGCAAAGTATTTCTTTGTATGATGAAACTTTATATACAATGAAAATCTCCTCAAAAAAAAAAAAAAAAAGTGTGTATATATATATATATATATATATATATACACACACACACACACACACACACACATACACACACACACACACACACACACATACATATATAGGTTTAACTGAAAAACTCTCCAGTAATCTCTGAACTTAGAATAATATTACAAACTTCAAAAATATTAACCATATATAACTTATTTTTTACCTAATATTTATGCAATTTATATATTAAATATTGCTTTAAGTAATCAGTTCATATAATTATCCCAATAGCTATATTTAGTCTGATTTTTTTTGTTAAAAGTTAAATGGCCCTTAAATAATGTATGACTTTGAATGAACAGTATGCAACATATGCAAAAAGAGAGCAAGCCACACATTGAAAATTAAACAAGATCTTTTCTACCTGTCTTGCTTTATGAGTTGTATTAGTGCCATGATTTCTTAGGCAGTTTATTGCTCTTGCATCTGGGGAACGCCCCACATTCCAGTCAGAGACAGCAGCACTGTCAGTGATCCACTGTAACACAAAACATATGCATTTTGAACGAAGTTAAGGTACAGTACCTGCCTGGCAATGTGATTCATGGTAATGCCATGTTTCTTCATGCAATTCTGCCCTCGATAATCAGGGGGATTTCCTATTTCATATGTAGATGTTGCTGCACTGTCTATCCTCCACTATAGGGGAGAAAAAAGCAAAAACAAAAACAAAAGAACATTTGACATATTCCTCCCCCAAAAGATGTACTGTATGGGATGACCAATGAAAGATACTAAAACGCAGTAGTAACAAACTTACCTTATCTGAAATATTTTGATCAGCTATAAGTTTCCTAAAAACTGCTTCTGCTATAGGTGAGCGACAAATATTACCTTCAAAAACAAAAAGACAGAATGAAAAAGATTTGAAGGTTTGCTAAGTCTAAACATCCCTTGCTACTATTCCCTATTATTCTTGAAAACCAAGTTATAAAGATGAACAAGGGTTGTTATGAGGTTTAAACAAGACAAGTATGTAAAGATTTTGCAAAGCTTAAAGGGCTATACATGAACGTCTTTTCCATTAAGAAAAAGTTCTAACTGGAGAATGTTTTTCCTAAGAACTAGTTATTAAATAAACCACATTTCACATTAGCAATGATACAATGATAAATATATAATCAGTGCCACAAAATTTTAGAGTTAGAAAGGACCTTTAAAGATCATTTAGGAGAAGAGATATCCAATTTTTTTGTTTCCTGACATTTTTATACTCTAAAAAGTTATAGATGAAATTGGAGATCACAAAGCTACCTAATACTTGAGCCAAGATTAAAATCCAGCTCTCTTGGCTACTGGACCACACTAATCTATGACTATTGTCAATTACCATAATAACCCTGGAAAATCCTACATTTACATGTTATTGGCTGGATTTTTGGCATATAAATCCACCATATTTTTTGATCTATAATTAACACTGAAAAATCAAATAGTAAGTACTTTACCAATGAAGTTATATACTTTCAGGTTGCAGGTTATCTATATAATCTAAACCATTTATAATGGTTCTTATACTTTAATAGATAAATGAAATGGAATTTTGCTTTGCAAATGCTACTCTTCAAGGTTTGTACTTCTCAAACTCTCAATCTATATTTCAAAACTCTCTCCCACTTATTTTCTATTATTTTTTCCAAACTATTAAGTGTTACCCCTTAGGGAAGAAAGGATACATAATTCCTTGATGAGTAGGAGTGAGAGGAGAAAAAAAAGGAGGAATGGTACAAATAAAGTGTCAAAATCATTTGACATGTTTTGCTAAATATCGTACAAATATAGAATAATTTAAAATAAAAATAGTTCAAATAAAAGTTTAAATAAACAGGATCAACATACTGAACTCCAATGCAGCAAATGCAACACAATATGAGACAGAGAGAATATGACAATATGAGAGAGAGAAATTTTGAGCTAGTGAAAATTGTCATAAACTGGTAGTGGCTTATTGAATGTAAACTGGGCAAACTTAAAATTACAATCTTTATGTGGAAGTGAAAAGTTCCAGAAGTAGAGGGATCTTTAATTTAAATTAATTTAAGGGACCTTTGAAACCACCTAGTTTAATCTCAGTATTTTACAGATAAGGAAATGAGATTCAGAGAAGTTAGTAAATATCATGCTGCTAATAAGTCATAGGAACAAGAATCTAATACAAATCCTGTGAAATCCAGCAACCTTTCCACAACTGTACCATTCATAGAATCTGTCATATTCCTTAATCTCATTCATTTTGTAAAAGCTACATGTAACAAATAAATTGGTTTTTTTTAAGTGATACAATTTAAGAAACTAAACTTAAAGAAATAGTTAAAATACTAATTTTAACAAATGAATTGTCAAATTTTTAATGCTCTAAGTTTTTGAGAAGTGAAATATTCTTTTGCTGAAGAGAAATATATAATGAGTATGAAGGGGGAAAAACACTAAGATGCTAAAGCAAGAGACTCATTTTAAATGGTGAAAACACAGAAAGACAAAATAAAAGCTCAGATTCACACAATTATGTTTATTATTGATATTCATAAAGCCTAGGACTTATTACTGTTTATCTTGCAGAAATATTCTAGATGCAAACAACACAAAATCTAATAAATTGAATGAAAACTGGCTATATGTAAAATTCATTAACAGGAGAATTAGAAAGAAAATTAAGATTTTTTTTTTTTGGTAAAAGCAAACTTTTTTCAAAATCATTTTTGTGACATTAAATGGTCCTCTGCCTTGTCAGACAGCAAAATGTAAAATGACAAAAAGCCTCATTAAACAGAAAAATAATATCACCTGAAGTTATTGATAATGACCTAAAGAGTGTTTTTCAAATCATATATCAAAGCTTTGCATGGTTCCATATGGAGATGTAGTAGGAAGGAGAACCATTCACATGTCTGGAGATTTTCCTTTTCAATTGTCTGAAAAAGTAAAGCCTAACAATTTTACATAAGAATTAGATAAACCCAAATAATTCTTTTATCATGCAAATTTTATTTTGAAACTTGTGTGTACTGATTATTTTTGGAAAATTAAGAACTACAAAAATATATTTACAAATTTACAATATATTTTACAAATTTACATTATAAAATGTATCTTATCTTTCCCAAATTAAAAAACAGCTCCCCTGAAAATAAATATAAGTAAAGATCTATTTAATAATCATTTGCTGGGCTTTACAAACAACTCTAGTTTTAGAGTAGGCATTTGCAAATGTGAACAGATAAACACAAATGATACATCTAACCTTATGCTCTCTGAACAAGTATGGTTCAAAGGCTTGCCTAATGGCAAGTTGTAATAAGCACTTGAACCTAAGAATCATTTTATATTTAGTCTTTTAGTAAAAGCAAAAATAACTTTGCTATTTCAACATTTTGTTTGCATAAAATAGGGTTTTTTTTTTTCTTCTCTAGTTACTACAAAGCCAAATTAGTAACTTGTGGTTCAAAAAAGAATTACAAATAGTAATTTCATCAAGGAAATCAGGTTTTGAGGAATGTTATACAGAAAAAAACTTACAACACTAATAATATTTTTATTATGGTAATTTATAGAAACAGTAAATGAGAAAACTATCCATAAAGGATTTTATCAATATTTTTGTAATGAATTTTAATGTTTATTATAAAAAACTAAAAAATTATTAAGTGTTATTTGAATTAACATAAATCCTTTTTAAAAAATTATGACCTTCATGCTTTTATTCAAACCAGACAGGACTGGGAGGGTTGGGCCTATTCTCAAATGGATACTCCCTTATCTTTCTGCAGAAATCAGAGGACAGATATCTATTATTTTGAATCTTTCTATTTCATTATGTGTGCATTATTTACCCAAATAGGGAATCCTTAAGGGAAAGACTATATCTTCTATTGTTTTTCTCCAACAGAGCAAACACTTGCTGAATTGCAAAAACTAACTAAACAAAAAAGCCACATAAGGATTGAAATCATTTCAGCATCCTCCTCACCCTGCTTTTCCTGACAGATGGTTGACAGTGCCAAACTTACTATACACCTCTATCACTTCCCTTCTCAGGTCTTTAGGGTCTTTCAATACCTTTTTGGGGTCCACCATGTGTTGTAGAACCATCACCATGCTCCTATGCTTCTGAAACAGCTTTTGCATGACAATGTAGTGGGCACTACTGCTTCAAATGTTCATATGATCCTGCACATATCTCTGGCAACTCTGACTCATGGAACAATTCCTTCTCTTTCTTTTCCCTTTTGGGCTCCAAGAGGCCTAGTGTTGGAGGATTAGTTAAGAGGGAGTTCATCATCCCCACAGAAGAAATGGTGACAAGAGGTTATTGCAGAGGGTCACACCTGTGATGATGACTCCAGGAACCTGATCTGTCAAGATATTATGGTAGAACCCTTCATGGCTGGGCCAGAGTCAGTGCTGGTGATACGAACCCAGAAGTGGCCAGAGATCCCAGCAAAGCTGTACCAGCCACTGTTTCCAAAGCAATGACCTTAGCTATGGTGGCAATAGCTGTCACAGCAGCTGCAGGTAGAAGGTCCCCAGGAATGGTAGGTAAAACTGCCTTGTCTGTCTGAAATTATTAGCTCCCCAGATTAATCTTTCATGAATGAGATTACATCTTGAGTTGACTAAGCCTTTTCATATTAGCAGAAGCCATAGTCTTTGTGTTCGCCTGTGGTTGGGTCCCAGGTCAAAATACATGACTTGATCTTCTTGAATGCCTCAAATACATGTAATATCATCACCTGAGAGGTACTTGTGCACTGAAGCCATGTAGGTTCAGTTGAAGGCTCTGACTTCTTTAGTGATGGGTCTGTCTGATATTACTGTGCTTATCCATCTTAACATTTCTTACTCCTAACCTCACAGAGTTCACCTACTTCAAGGCCAACTAGGCTGCTTCTCTGGAACCTCACATTCCACAAAGGCAAATGCTTTGTGTTTCATAGTGACTGAATTCCAGGACATGTTTATGTTCTTTATAGGTTCAAAAGGGACAAAAGACTGGCAGATGATGTCTTCTCCCAACTCAAAGGAGATGGAGCCCACAGATACCTGACACGATTGCCAGTGCCTTCTGCCTTTGAACTGTCATCAATTACAAAGGTGAAAAAGGATATCCAGACCCATTTTCACTGCTGCCACCTAAAGGTTGGTAAACTACTGTTGCTGGCCAGCAATGTTTTGCTTCACCAACACGCTCTTGATGCTCTGTTTCATGGCATACTTCTTGGCCCTCTGTTGGGCTATATGCTTACTGTTCAACTATGAGAGTTGGCAGCCCCAGCTTTGCTGCTGTACTCTGCTCATTTGCCATTTTGTTGGAATCTATGCCCTGTAGAGCTTTCCCTTTGTCCTCCACTACTGATGGCTCAGACCTCTCTCTCTTTGCTGGCCATTCGCCTGGAGGTCATCATTACCATTTTGAGACAGCATGAGCCTCACTCTTCACATACTTTTTTTTTTTTTTTTAAAGGAATGTGTTATCATGCAAAATTTGGAAACTGCCATGTAAGAATTTGTCACAATTGAAGGGAAACCTCAAAATGAACATGTAAGTAGATTTTCAACTAGAATTTGACAATTTCAGTAATAAATTTTCCTTCTAAATTAAACAGATCTTGAATTACTAACTTCATCTTCTGGGATATAGTTAGGTTGTTATGTAAACATACAGCAGTTAACAGATTTTTTTAAATCAATATTTCATTCTGGTTCTTTTAAGAATTTGAAGAAATAAACTAAGCTTTAATTGGTGGAACATATAGATAACTAGGGCATACTACAAAGAGTTACTAACATAAAAATGTATAGGTAGATAACTCATTTAGTTACTTAAAAAATAATTTTAAGCTTCTTTTGCAGATAATATTTAATATCTTTATGTAACATTTATTTTCTTCCCAAAGTTTATTGACCTATTGCTAAGGAAACTTTCACTATTTTTCTCACTTTCCCTCTTCCACAAGTTTTAAATTATATCATTCTAAGAGACCTTGTTTGTTCTTAAATTAAAATTATTCTTCATACCACATACCACAAAATAAACTCCAAATGACCTAGATTTTTAAAGGTCATATCATAAACAAATTAGAGAAACAATGAAAAAATAACCTTTTCAAATCTATGGGAAGAACATGAATACATGATCAAATAAGGGATGAGACAATCACAGAATATAAAATGGACAATAATGAACACACAAAATTTAAAAGTTTTTGCACAAACAAATGTAATGCTGCCAAGATTAAGAGGGGACTATTTAACTAGGGGGAAAAAATCCAAATGAAACTTTACCCCAGACTGTTTCTCTGGTAAAAGTCTCATTTCTACAATATATAAGAAAAAAGTTTTTATAAGAATGAGACGTACTCAACTTCACCTCTAAATCTAAATTGTCAAAGGATAACAGCTCCAAGATATTTACAGTCATATAAAAAACCTTCTAAATCAATAGAAAAATGCAAATTTAAGCAATTTTAAGTTTCACTATAGACTCCAGAGACTACCAAAGATAACTAAAATGTGAGGGAAGAGAAGGGAGGAATGGGGAAGAGTTTGGGGTGGGGGAAATAATAACAAGCTCAGTTTGGGATTTGTTATGTTTAAGATGTCTTACTGGATATCCAGTTCAAGATGTTTAAAGGGCAATTGGAGATTAAATACTGGAAGTCAGCAAAGATGTAAGGAATGTTAAGTAAATTTGAAAATCATCAGCACAGAGATAATTAAATCCATGGGAGCTGATAACAATACCAAGTGTAGTGGAGAAGAAGGTCCAATGTATGCATGTTAGTGAAAGTAACTGGTAGAGGAGCTAGCAAATAAAACTGAATCAGGAAGGGATGATGTCCCAAAAACCTAAAGAAAAGTGTCATGGAGAAGAAGACTTCATCAACAGTGTCAAAGGCTGCAAAGAGGTCAAGAAGGAGGACTGGAAAAGGCTAATGAATTTGACAATTAAGAGATAATAATTGGAAATTTGGGAGAGGGAAGTTTAGATACAAATTTGAAGTAAAAAACCAGATTGTAAAGTAACAAGAAGTGAGAGGAGATAAAAGTAGAGGAAAGGAAAATGGCAAGTGTTGGAGAGACTAAGCAGAGACACATGGATGGTGACATTGTGAACTATTACAGCATATTGGTAGAACTGTGAATTGGCACAATCCTTTTGAAAAGTAATCCAGAATTATGTCAAAGTTATTAAACTTTGAATATCACTTACTCTAATACTACTACTACTAAGCCTATAATCCAAAAAGGATCAAAGAGAGAAGAAAAGATAGTCTACATAAATATATGTGAAAAATCCTTGTAGAAACTCATTCTGTGGCAGCAAAGAACTATAAAGTTAGGTGGTGACCACTATTTGAGGAATAATTGAATAAATGAAGGAATATGAATGTAATAGTATACTATTTTTATAAGAAACAATGTTTCAGAGAGACCTGAGGAAAACTTGAATAAATTGATTCTGAGTAAAGTTAACAGAACCAGGAAAACCATTTGAACTCTTAACAATGCAAAAGCTATTTTCAAAGACTTAACAACTGTGATTAATGTAATGATCAATCACAATTCAAGAAGCCTAATGATGAATAATACTTCCCACCTCTTATCAAAAGTGATAGACCAGATATGCAGAATGTAACATATTTTTAGACATGGTTGATGCATAAATTTATTTTTTCTTAACTACACTTATTCCTTTTCCTCAGGTGGAAATGAGATGGAACAGGATGAAAAATTAAGTGCTTGATGACTGCAAGAAGTATGATTTAATTAAAAAAGGAAAAAAAAATGAAATGCACATTAATTCACATGAAATTGTTAAGAAAATGATAATAATAATAATAATAATAAATAAAAATGTCAAGCCTATTGCTTTGCTTGATTCATTCATACCTCTTGGTTTCAGAAAGGAGGGGGAAATATAATTAAAATTCACTTTTTCAATGCCAATTACATTAATATTTGATTTTGATTAAAAGTTTAGAGGTTTTTTTAGGGTTAACATATGAAGTTAAAAATTTTGTAATTTGTTGGTAGTAATGAAATGATACTTCACACTGATGACATAAAGATAAATTACTTTAACAATCTGATAGTATATTCATACCTTGATTATCAATCAGTGGCAGTCTGAGGTCTCAAAGGAGGGTTGCAGAAAATAATAAATTAGGACACAGAGATGGTTGCCAAAGAAGAAGAAAAAATACAAAATTCACAAATAATAAGTTTTTGGAATGCAATATAATGTGCTTTACCCACAAGTTCAAACTGTGCTAATAGAAATCCTTGTTTATCCCAATTATTTTGGAAAGCAATTATGCCCAAAGGGCTATCAAACTGTGCATATTTTTCAATTTGGCAGTGTCTATATCCTAGATAATAAAAAAGGGAAAAGGATTCACATGTGCAAAAATCTTGTAACAGCTATTTTTGGAGTAGCAAGGAATTGAAAACTGAGTGGATACCCATCAGTTGGAGAATGGCTGAATGTTATGATATATGAATGTTATGGAATATTAAACAACCAGCAGGATGATTTCAGAGAGGCCTGGAGAGACTTACATAAACTGATGCTAAGTGAAATGAGTGGAACCCAAGGGAGAACATTATATAAAGCAACAAGATTATGTGATGATCAACTGTAACGAACATGACTCTCTTGAACAATGAAATGATTCAGACCAATTCCAAAAGACTTGTGATAAAGAGAATATCTGCATCCAGAGACAGATCTATGGGGACTGAATGGGTATCAAAATATAATATTTTCACCTTTTTGGCTGTTGCTGTTGTTGGCTTGCTTGTGTTTCTTCTTTCTCATTTTTACCCTTTTCTGATTTGATTTTTCTTGTGCAGCATGATAAATGTGGAAATATGTTTAGAAGAACTGCACATGTTTAACCTATGTTTAATTACTTCCTGTTTGGGGGTGGGGGAGGAAAGGAGGGAGAAAAAATTGGAAGACTAGGTTTTGCAAGAATGAATGTTAAAAACTCTGCATATATTTTAAAAAGTAAAAAGCTATCATAACAAAATAAATATTGTGTCATTAAAAAAAAAGAGTTATTCCATTAGGTTGCAGTATCTGATGCTCATAAGGACCTGAAACATACAGGAGGGAAGTTTATGGAACAAATCAGATTCAATTCAACAAACATTTATTAAGTGCCAACAGAATACAAAAAACAATGCACTGTACTAGAGAAGATATATTCAGAGGTAAGACAATGGTTTTGCCCTCATGAAGCTTACAAGCTTAATGTAAAGTTTTCCAAACTTTCTAGTCCGGTACTCGGATCAAAAGTTTTGGAGCAGATACACTGAATACAAAATACTTATTTATATGCTCATACAATACTTAAAAAAAAAAAAAAAAAAAAAAAAAAAACACAACCCTCAAACTTTTATCAATCAAGTTGGCTACAAAGAACAAGCAATAACTTTGGAGGGCAATAAAGCCATTTTCAATATTAATACTTACTCATCAATCTACCAAATAACTTATCTTACCTACCCCATAGGATAGTGAATAAAGTACTTTATACACTTGAAAGGGCTATCTGGATGGAGAAAATTCATGGATGAGTGATCAGTGTGGGAACTCCTCTATCAACTACAAGTCATAGCTCACCCATGCAATGCTGAGTACTTCCAATCCCTATCTGTTCATAAATCTCACTAAGTTCTACTCAACAAACTAGAGGCCTTCTCAGCACTTATTTCATGATTATTTATCTTGATATATAGATCATAGGTTTAGGGCTGACAGGGACTTTCAAGATCACTTGATCCAACCCCTTTATTTCATAAATGAGGAAATTGAGGTCCAGAGAACTTAAGTAATTTATCCAAGGTCACACCGGTAAAATATAGAATCAGAATTAAAAAGAAATCCTTGGATTCCACAAATTTTTTGACTACATTATACCTCTGTGAATAATTTTCAAATTCCCTGGTGCTCAGATATAACAGCATGATATTTTGCAACTCCTTAAATTTTGTATATCATTTACAAAATTGCATATTATACTATGTTAGGTTCTTACTAAGTGCTAATGAGATAATGAGATATTAAGTTCTTACTAAGTGCTAAGTCAGTACTTGACAATTCTCTAGTTCCTGCCTTTACTGGGAGTTTTATTTCTGTGACCTCCTGGGGAGGAGCTTGCATGCTTAGGAAGAGCAAATTCATTGGTTGAAGTAATTTTCCTCAGAAGCCCATGCCCATTCTCTGGGAGGATAAAAAAGGGTGGCACTAGAGAGATAGTGTTGTCTAGGCCAGACCTGAGGTGGCTCTCTGGAGGGAGAGAGTCTCTACAAGAGCTCAGAATTGGCGGCAGTTAATGACAGCAGATCTCCTCCCAGAGAACAATCAGCAGTCTCTGGAGACAGCACATTACAATACTAAACTGTTTTTGCCTCATCCTTGACACCTTTGTACAAGCTACCCATAAACTGGTTGTTTTTTGTCCTTAGAATCACAAGCTTTTCTCCAGGCTCAAGTCCTCCTCTTAGAGATCCTTTCTTTGAGGTCCTTTTAGATTCCTCCAGTTATTAGTATTCCCCTCTTTCCCTACCACATTATTATTTTATTTTCTACTTGCTTCTCTGTGCATGTTTTTGTTTGTCCAATAAAATAAAAGATCTTTAGCTGTAGAGCAGAGATCCTTAACCTTTTTTTAAACAAACAAAAAAAAAGTGATTACAAAAGCAAACAATTATAACTAAAATATACTTACCAAAAATGATTTTTTTTAATTAGCTTATAGATTCCAGGTCCTATAGCCCAGAACAATGTCTGAAATACAGTAGACATTTCAAAATGTTAAGCTAAATTGAAATGAACATATCTAAGTGTGTTCCCTTTTTCAGATCCCAAAAGAACTCCATATAAAACAGATACTGCATTAAAGGTTCGTTGAATGAATTACAAGTAGAGGAAAGGATCACCTGTGAATAAGGATCATGAGAGAAATCATCTCACATTATATAGAAGCAGTCTGATATATTACAGAAACCACAAATATAAAACTGAGAGTTCTTCTCCCAGAAGTTGACACATTTATGATTTTACCATATTAAATATTGCCTTTAAAGAAAAATTGCAAATAATCTCCAAACTGTTTGAAATTTAATCGACAAAAATAAAAAGCAAACATCTGGTTTGTCCTAACATAAATATTGACACTTCTACTCCCATTACGTAGTTTACTACAGCAGATAAACTTTTTTTTTTTTTTTTTTTTAAAGGCAATTGGGGTTGTAACTTGCCCAGGGTCACACAGCCAGGAAGTGTTAAGTGTCTGACACCACATTTGAACTCCGTCCTCCTGACTTCAGGGCTGCCCGTCAGGTAAACTTTTTACTATGAATCAATCAGTCAGTAGTTTCCAAACTAACTTCATTATCTATGTACTTCATGAAGATGACAGTCCCTAAGT
This sequence comes from Sminthopsis crassicaudata, assembly GCF_048593235.1. Classification (NCBI taxonomy): domain Eukaryota; kingdom Metazoa; phylum Chordata; class Mammalia; order Dasyuromorphia; family Dasyuridae; genus Sminthopsis; species Sminthopsis crassicaudata. The sequence goes on along the minus strand of NC_133618.1, from coordinate 190,206,665 downwards.
GAAATAAGCTAATATCTTTTCCTATTTCAGAGTAAGGATTTATTCACATATTCTCTTTGCAAAATAGAGAAATAGCATTATAAAAATGGTAAGTTTATTTGGATGTCTTTAACAGACACAAATACACTATAAACCAGAGTTCTTAACTTGGGGTCCATGAAAAACTGTGTATAACACACTGTGTATAACACATATGGGCACACGTATTAGGGATTCCTGCACTAAAGAACCTTCCAATGTAAAAGATCAAAGCCCTGGTTTGAAAAACTTTCATCTGAAAATGAATTTTAAAAAATTAATACAACTAAAAACATATTATATAATACTTTAGCTTTCACCCAGGTAATATCTAAAGATTTCCAAACAAAACAGCTGCAGAATGTAGATAACACTTCTCAGCTGAAATGACTAGGTTCAAGATCCAGTTCTGCTACAAAGTATCAATATCACTGACCAAATTAATTAACTTTTCTGAACCTTCAGGCACCCCATAATGGTCCAAATCCTTCTTCCCTTTTCCCTTTATACTACCTCATTTGATGATATATTAGCTCCATGAATTTAATTATCATCTCTAAGAAAATGATTCCCAAATATCTATGTCCAGCCTATCTCTTTATCCTGAATTATCAACTGACTTTTTATATCTCAAACTGTATATCGCAGAGGCATTTTGAAATCAACATGTTCAAAAAATTATTCTCTCAAAATCCTTCTCTCTTCCAAATGTCCAAGTTAATACTATCTTCTAGTCCTCAAGTACAAACTTGTAACTCTTCATTCATGCCACATAGCTAATTCTTTTACTCCTTTTCTTTCTTGATAATGCCTCTTGAATATATGCTTGACTTTTTACTCCCATTTACCCTATATAACTAATCTATTGCTAAGCAGTCTTTTCTATCTTGACAGCTGTTTCTCTCTTCTCTTAATAGTCACTATCCTACCTTTCAGACCATCATGACTTCTAACCTGGACAACTTTAAGAGTTTTCAGATTGGTTTCCCTGCCTCAAGTATCTTGCCATTTCAAACCATCTTCATGGGAACTAACAAAGAGATTTTCCTAAAGGTCAAATCAGGTCTTGTCATCCTTTACCAAACATCCACATTCTGTATCAGCGGCCCCAAAATCAAGTATGTCTTCCATTTGGCTTTTACAGTGCTTCACAAATAGACCTTTTACTTCTCCAATTTTATACCTTATTCCTTTCTACATATTTATGATTTCAGGCATACTCCCATATTTCCATTTCTGTGCTTTTGAGTCAACTGTCCTCCATAAAAGGATGTTTTCTCCTCATCTCTGATTGGTCTATGTGACTTACATCCATAGGAACATTTTCTGCAGAAGGCCTTTTCTGTTCCTAATCTGCTACTACCTTCTGATCTTCATTTACCTTCAACCATCTCTCTCTCATTGTGTGTTGTGACACATGCGCCCCATGTGCATATATCTACATATATTTAAATAAATATGTGTATACATATGTTATTAAAGAACTTTTATGAAATTTTGTAAACTGTAAGGGAAGTATAGTGTAGTATAAATAGGTTTGAGTTTGCCTTCTGCTACAGAATAAATGTATAAACCTGATCAATTTGATTAACTTCTTTGAAGTTTTATTGTCCTTATCCTTAATCTGTACAACCCTCTTCACAAGGCTTATATGAGGAAAACATACTTATAAGACACTATATTTTCTTCAAATATTTTTGTGTACCTCAAAAATGCTGGAAAATATCAATACTGTCAATATTTTCCTGAAATGTTTTAATGCATTAATTTACCTCAGGGCTTCAAACCAAAGATATCTCTGTAGTTTTGGAGAATATAAGTAACAGCTGTCTTTTTTAGATTGACATTTATCTTGCACAAACAGAAGACTATGTAATATTTTTGCCAAAGTAAAGTAGTTACTGAAACTACCAGAGTAATAAACTCAGTGGAATTGAATTATTTCATCAGTATCCTTAATCTTTACAATAACAACAACTTGATAACATATTATCTACCATCCTCTGGCTCTACTTTTGGAGATGTCTTAAAGAATCCTTTGAATTTTTTAAAGACCCCATAGCCCTCTGGCCTAAGAAGCAAGAGTTATTACTTCGCAATACCACAGAGTAAGGTAAAACAAAGAGAAAATACAATATTTTGCTATGGCAATACGAAAGCTGTCTCTTTTCCTATGGAAAAATATAATAATGCACTTTTATCGAAATTAGGCTGATCCAGGTTGCAATTCTCCTTGAGACAGACTATGATTTTGCATTCCTCATAAAAATTTATGAAGTGACAACTACCAGATAGTGACATATAATTGCTATAGTTAATGGGAATACAAAGAAAAAATATCTTTATCCTCAAGAAGCTCATACAGGGGAAGTGAAGGATACACACAAGTACTAAGTAAATATAAAGTACCTAAGAATAGAATCAAGAAAGCGTGCTAACCATTGAAATAAAGACTTATATAAGAGCTGTCCTTTAAAGGTAAGTGTTTCTATCATAGAGACGAAGTGAAAGTTTATTATAAAAATTATGGAAAACCTGTGAAAAAACTTGAGTTTTTGCCTTGTACTAGCAATGTCATGTACTGGTAAAAGCAAGCTAGTTTTCTTCAGTGAGAGAGGTGGCAAACAGGAGAGAGTAGGATGGGGGAGAAAGAAAGAAGGGGCAGAGGGAGAGTGAGGAATAATAAAGAGGAATAATGAAATAAATCAGATGTACAGGACGATGGCGGGCTTTAGATGCGAAGCTGGAAATTTATTGTCACCCTAGAATACAGAAATTGAAGCTCTTTCAGTAGGGTAATGGCACGTCGTGTCTGTTTTGAATTTCTTTTTGCTAGTGGGACGCGGACAGCCGGAAGATTTGTCATTTTTGACGATCTAAATCAAACAATGGAAGTCAATTTGCAACTTTAAAAAACACCACACAGATGCCGGCTATTGTTAACAAGACAACATGACCAAGGTTACTTCAGCAGCTAAAAGGGGGAAGGAATGAGAAGGGCCAGAGGTCGGTCCCTGAAGAGAGAGAAGGGAGGGAAAGCCCCGAAAGACGGAGGTGGGGGAAGGGGTGGCGCGCCGAGTCAGCCCTTTCCTAATCTATTTCTTGAACCCAAAGAATCCAGAATACGGAGATCTCCGAGCCACCTTCCTCATCATCCAGCGGAACCCAAGATGGAGTGGGGAGTAAGGGGATGGAGCAGCAACACTCTCTTACCCAGACACACGAACAGCACAGAACGAGTTCCCTCTGCAGCCATTTTTATTTCCTACTGCTGAATTTCCGGACTTCCGGTCCACAGAAAGGAACCGGCTCAGGAGTATCGAGCATGCGCAGTGCTTAGTAATCGGGTAGCGTTTGCAGGCTCCACCCCCATGGATGCGCCAAGGTTGCCCCTTTGGTCCATGTTTTCCCTCTCTGCCCCTCGGGGAGCGTAAGGGAAAGGAAGTATTCATCCAGTCCCTTGCAGATTTGGGGGGGGGGGGGGGAGGGTGTTCCAGTGGACCAGATTACTGCTCCGTACCGAGGCTGATCTTATCTGGACGTGGAGCCTCTCCCTCCCGACCTTGGCGTCCCGGGAAGCTGGAGCCTTTGTGTTTTAAAATAAGTTTGACATCAGGGAAGTGAGGAGGACAACTTGTGGGCACTGTCCTTGTTTTTAGTAGCAGGCTCTGAAGCGTTACTCGCAGGCCAGTCATACCTCATCACTACACCAAAACTCCAAAGTTACCAATCACGCCTTCATTGCAGACTAATTCTCTCCTTGGCATGATTTAAGCACTGCTGTGCTAGGTATTGTGCTAAACTGGGGATGCAAAAATAATTTAAAAATAACCAGCCCTCAAGAAGCTTACAAGCTAACGGGCGAGACAACAAGCAAACAAATGTACATAAAAAAAAAGGTGTCTACAGCTAAATATTACTTGGCCTTCTGCCTAGAAGAAGCCGTTAATATCTGGGCCCAGAGGCGGCGGTGGGGTGGTTGTCTTGTCCTTTGTTCTCAGAGAAGACCATGACATGGGGAGGAGATGCCAGGACTGGAAAATGAATAGGATTTAGGTAAGGGAGGGCAATGCAAAGTCACCAGGCTCACTTTCTGCTCCCAGACATCTGGCTAAAGAAGGGGCGGGTTCGTTCGTTCTGCACCCTCAGTCTCCTCAGTTTTAGGCCAAAAGGTATCCTTACAAAACTTTCAAGTCAGGATGTCCATGAAACAAGGAAAGATACTGCAGACAACCACCTGAACGAAAGCCCTAAGAAAGCAGGTTGCTTGAGACTCAAGCCTGAGCGTTATTGATTATGTGTGTTAGGGAAATGGTGAGGGAACACCATTTAATAAAAAAGCTGGAGAGAGCTCTAGAGAAAAGCAAAGTTTATTGTACATTCTCACGAGAAGGGCGTCCCACCCTTCCAGCAGACTATGGAAGAGAGGAAGCGCCTCCTGTGGGCAGGACAGCCCCTTTAATCCCTAGCAAAACGCCCCCTCCCACCACTGACCCTCATCCTCATTGGCTGAGAGTCTTACATTCTAAAGGCGAGATCTACCCATGAAATTGAACTTGACCAATAAGTACATAGTTGCCCATATTTGGATGAAATAGGGAGATGATATCATAGGAGGGGAAGGCAATACCCTTTGCTCCTTCAGTCCTACTGGAACTCTGAAGTAGATGAAGCCTTACTCGATTTTCACAACTGTCTTGAAAGATCTCACCTCATCTCATTCAGTCCCTCCTCTTATTTTGTATACTGAGATCTCTTCAAATTTTTGTAACATAATTTCACATTCCCTATGAATTCCTCACTTCCTTCTGGTTCCTGTTGGCCTTGGGCCACCGGCTCCACCCTTGCCCTTTTAACAGCATCTATTTAACAGACCCTTCAGCTTTCTCTTCCAACCTGATCATTCCAGATGATGAGTTTTGGACAATTCTGGTTATTAATCTGATCAAACAAGGGATGTAGATAGGGAATAATATGACACCACTAAGAGCTATAAGGCCAAACCAAAGGAGCTGCTTCCACCAGCTTCCCAAACCAGGACCATCAAGAAGTATTGAACAGTGAGGTCCAAGTCTGTACAGGAACATGAGCAAGTTTCCTAATGTTCTTAGTGATTTCTTTCACTAGATTACCATTGTTATCAATCTTTATACAACATGTGGATAAATTTAGTTTAGCACAAACTCTCCCTTCCTCAGCCAACAAATAATCCAGCACAAGTCTATGTTGTAAAACAGCCTCTCTGGTTTGAGTAGCTTCATCAGCCAAAAGATGTAGTGCCTCAGCTGTCTGATTGGTGATAATCTCTACAACTGCCTGAAGCCTAATTATCCTGTTCAACATGTATATTGGAGTTCTATATCCCCAACTTCCATCTTGAGCCCAGGTCGCTGGCCCATACTCTTTGACTATTCTTTCTGGAGGCCAGGCCTCACCCCAACCATTTGCATCTTCAGTCCAAGTGATGGAGTTATCTAAACTCCGTTTTCCCCCTTCCCAAATCATCATACAACTGAATCCCTAAATATTGGTTTGCCTGTTAGGGAAGAAAGAAAAATCTTGGCCTTATTAGTCCAATATAACAATTCCCTGTCCAATTGAGAGGCAGGTGAGTATAGGCAGTTAAACCACAGATCCAATAATGACCCTTTAGAGCAGGTTGTTCCCTTGGAAATATGTCTGAGCTATTCCTTGTAAAAGGGTAATATTGTTGGTCTCTCGTCCCTAGGGGGCTTCTCCCCACAAAGGGGTCATACTGGCATTTCCATAAACCTTGCTCTTTTCTCCAACTACAATTGGCAACTGGCCACTGGCCTGTTAGATTAGAGGTACTCCAAAATGTGGAAAACAGAGTCCCGTGTTGCCCGGGTGTCCCTGGGGTGACATTATACCAACCCCATTGGTAACTGTACCCAATGTATATGTTCCCTTTCCTATTTCTGGGAGAACATCCAAGGTACAGTCTTTCCAGTCCTTCCCACACTTCAATTGAGGATTCCTCCCCGTATCCCGCCAATATTTAGACATTATTGTTCAGTCAATTGTCTTTGGCCTCAGGTCTGTTCTCGAATAGGTCCACTCACATACACTAATTCCCAGCTTCAAACCTTGTCCTGTCTGATTTAAGCAGTATTTCCCTTTCCTATCTTCTGTCAATGACCACTGATGTTTCTCTTCTAAATTCCAGAAACCGGTCCCATTATGAATTTGGGATCTGTTGCTAAGGATCCAGGCTGGGCTTAAGGGGACAGGTACCCATGGCCATTGGTTCAACTGTTGGGATCCACCACAGATCCAACAATTCGATAAGTTAAATGTTCTCCCTATATTCTGCATGAGCCGGAGAAATTGGTTCTCATCTCTAGAAGGTAAAGGTCTAGTTTCTATGGCTATCATAAGGAAATAAATAAACCCAAAGCTTAGGGAGAGCCTCACAATGTTCAACTATTATAACACCATGAAGTTAAGGTGAACTTCCCAAAGGAAAATATATCAAATCACAAACAGGCAAAGAGACCCAAAGTAAGAAAAGAGAAGTCATACAGTTACAATGCACTGGATTCAGAATCAGTGTTCCCATTCAGTGGAGGTCCCCTCCTCAAATGTAATTGGAGGTCTCCCCTGTCTTCAACTGTCCACTCTGATAAAGGTGGCGCCACAGGTCCTTTTGTCCTGGTGTGGTGTGTCCAGCCTCGTTCCTGAGTGCAAATCGCAGTATCTGAAGTCAGTATCACTTGGTAGGGTCCGTCCCAGCATGGAGTCAGCTTCTCGTCCTTCCAGGAACAGATCAGCATCCAATCACCAACCTGAATTCTATGAACAGGGAAAGCTAGAGGAGGAGTCTGAGCTATTAGCCCTTTTTGTTGAAGTCCTTGCAAATGTTCCAACAATGATTTAACATATCTTTTAACAAACAAATCCTTAGTTTCTAAAATAGGGTCCCAGTCTCCCTTAGGATAAGCCTGGAAAGGATGACCATACACTAATTCATAAGGTGAAAGCCCAATATCTCTACGCGGCTTGGTCCTGATTCTAACTAGAGCGAGAGGAAGGCATTTCATCCAAGGTAGTTGGGTCTCTAAAGATAACTTAGTCAGCTGCCATTTTATTTCTTGGTTCATCCTTTCTACTTTCCCAGAAGAGGGAGGATGCCAAGGGGTATGGAGACCCCAAGTGATTTCTAAGGCCCTAATCAGATTCTGCAATACCTGGGCAGAAAAATGTGTTCCCTGATCCGAGTCTATCCTCTCCACCATTCCATATCTAGGAATAATTTGTTCTAATAAGACCTTACTTACTGTCGAGGCAGTTGCTCGGCCTGACAGGAATGCCTCCACCCATGAGGTCAGATGGTCCACTATGACCAGCAAGATAAGGCGACCCACTGGTGACAGCTCAGTAAAGTCCACCTGGATGCTTTGGAATGGTCTGATTCCAGGAGGTCATCCCCCTTTTGGAAGCTGGCGTTGAGCAGCCCTGTTAGTCCTTCAACAAACGAGACAACCGTCCACCAGTTGTCGAGCCATAGTATATAGGCCGGGGGAAACATACCTTGTCAGTATAGCATCACACAGGTTTTGGACATCCCAATGACTGCCCTGGTGCAGTTGCTGAAGGACTTGCCCCATACTTGCTTTGGTCAGTACCTCTCTGCCGTCAGGTAAGAGCCATTGTCCTTCCGAGTTCTCAACTGCTCAGAGAGTTGAGGCCTTCTCTTTTTCCTTCTGAGTAAAACTGGGAGAGGGTAGACTAGGGGGAAGTACAGGTATCAAGGCCATTATATGAGAAATATCCTGGTCTCCAGCTCCCTTGGCCTCCTCATCTGCTAATCTATTTCCCCTTACCTCAAAACAACTTCCCATCTCATGTCCCTTTACATGTATTACTGCTACATTCCAGAATGTTTTCCAGTCCCCCTTTTCTCCCAAATCCCTCCAAATCCATGCATCACACCCCAGGCATATCTCAAATCAATGTGTATATATATATAGTCCCATCCTGGTCCCACAATAATTTCAACCCTTGATTTAAAGCATACAATTCACAAGTTTGAGCAGACCAATGGGCAGGTAGACTGCCCTTGGTAACAGTGGAAGTTCTAGCAAACCCATTTCTTTTTCCCATAAATTCTAAACAAATATTTATCATAACCTTGTGTTGATAACAATAAGGAATTTGTCCCAATGAGTTTATATCCAAGTAGATCTTTCATAAGTGAACATTATTCATACAAATCACTTTGTTTTTAAAAACACCCAATGCAAATACAATCATATACAGAATGTCTAATTCCACACAAGAGAATTCAAGAAGTTTTGATAAGAGATTCCCATTAACTTGTAATGGGAGAGACATTCTGCTATTCTGAAACATAAGGTCTTATCAAGTATTCTGATAAAGAGGTAGCAGGGGGGGGAGGTTTGCAGAACTAAGAGGCAGGAAAACTGAGGCAGGACTAAGTCAGGATAATAATTCAAAGTTAAAACATAAGCTAGCCAATCATAGTCTAGCAAATTTTCAGCTAGAGTCCCCTGTAAATGAATTTACAGGCCGAAAACCTAGATGAGTAAAAAAATGTTTATTGCAAGGTTTGAAAGCAAGGTTGAGGTCTGATTAGAAAGCCTTGAAATGCAAAAGGGCTTTTGTCTCTGCAGCCTTATCCAAACCCAGCATCTGCTAAATTCAGGTGTGTCTAGCTAGTGGACAGGTAAAGAGCTTTTTCAACTTTTTGCAGCCTCTCCCTTACCTGTAGAGACAAGAGAGCAAGACAAAAGGAGACCTTTTGTCAATCTTAGCAATTCTTAAAAGAATTGTGCTGAGCATAGAGCTCTAACAACGATCCAGGCCAGAAGCAGCCTGGATGTCCACTGCAAAAAGAAAAAAAAAAAAATCTTTTACCTTTTCCAGAGTTCCATTCAGTACCCAAATTATGTCTAGTTTTCGAGGTCCTTCATCAGAGAACCAAAATGATGAGGTAAAGCAAAGAGTAAGTAGTTTCCAATTTGGCCTGAACTGAAATAAGACATCAGTTTTTCCCAATTTTCTGACCAGTTGAAATCTCAGTTTCCCTCCCCCCCCCCCTTTACAGAAATTATCAGATTATACATAACAGACTAGTAAATTTCCCAAAATAGCAATAGTCATACAGTTTTATACAGCAATAGTTCTGTTCTCCAGGGGACAAAAAGGAAGCAGGATTAAAATTATGATCTTGGACTATGGAGCATTCTTTTCTAATAGTATTGCCTCATGTTTCAACACTCTGGAATCTGTGAGCCATCTCCCAGCCCTCTAGATTTAATATTGTTCTAACTTGAATACCCCTTCCTTTCCTTTTCTGTCCATATTTAATAGGGGATTGAGTGTCAAAAGTTCTTTCCATATAAATTCTTTCCCCACCATGATCATGCAAAACATGAAAAACGCATCTGAATATAGATCTATAGTCAGGAGTCTAGGATTGGGGTTCCAGAGATTGCCAGCTTCGTCTCAAAAAGAAAGGCAAAGTGGGAGCGGTGCTAGCAATGTATATCTCACCAGTTGGCTCTGATTACAAACATAAGAGGAAAAACCAGGGGCATGAGTTAAGGCAGTTTTACTTCAGGTAGCTGTCCTAATTTTAACCATCCCACCTCCAGATGGTGGAGTTTAATGACCTATGCAAACAGTTATACCTGAATTCAAAACTCCAAGTAAATATTAGCTTCAGTCCCAAAAGATTTTATCTCCTACAGCAATTAGCATTAATCAGGGCTTCAGGTTCTCAAGAATCACAGTAAAGATTCATCCTAGGAAGTTCAAAGTCTACTTTCATAAAGTAGATGGTTCTAGGTTTAACATTACAGATTATTTTGCCTTCAAAATACTCAATCAAGAAAAATTCTAAATCTCATGTTGTCCATCCCGTTTCCACAAAAAAGAAACTTTCAGGTCTTTCAGAGTTAACATTAATACTCTCTTCATTCTGAAAAGGATTAAAATTTTTGCAAATAACCCTATCAAATTATCAGATCAGATTAAAATAATCTTTAAACAATGAGACTATCACGCATGTAAATAAACATTGAATAATTTGCTTTCAGAAAACTTCAGTTCCAACTCCTTAGAACAGTTATAGACTTGAAAAACAAAAATAAAACATTCAGTTATTAACACCATATAAATGTAGGCTGTTCCTTTAAACAGTAGAAATAATATCTAAATCAGCAAGGAAGTGTAGTTATTAAAAACAAACAAAAAAACAAAAAACCCCTCTATACTTAATGGGAGGAGGGACCTCTCCACGTGGTCACCCTTCCCCCACACCACCATGCTTCCAGACCCAATATATCATAGCTCCATTTAAACTATTAGTTACTTTTACAAATCAATCTTTCCTGTCCCGTCTTTAAGTAAATATATATGTATATATTTTTAAACTTTTACACTTCAATGTTCCCAAGTAACTGACCCAAATTTCATAAAACTTAATACATGCCCAACAGAGCTGACAAACACTTAAGGCATAGCTCAGTTACAAATTACCCAATACCTCTAGCAAACATACCATCTACGTAGGGAGATACAACCACAACCTCCCCTAAGTAAGCTACCAGCATTTTGTTTTAAAAACCTATGTTTTAACTAAAAATCCCAAATACAGCTTTAAATTCCCAATAATATAAAACTACTTTGCCATCATATTTAAAACAATGAACTTCACTAAATAGCGATTTCTTTCTCCTGGCCCACGTGGCCCTGCTATAGTCAGGACACGTGGAAGGAAAAGGAAGGAAGCCACCATCTTCACTGGCTCAATCCCACAAACTTCCCCAAGTACAGGGTTTCTGATCCCAAATGGGATCTACTAACAGCTATTTCTGGTCAGCTGAAACGACCCCTGCTTCAAAAGACATATTTCTCCTCCCCGCCTGAAGGCCCCTGGAAGGGCTAATGGAATTAAATCCTCTCAGGTCCTTCCCTTCAGGTACCATTTAATCCTTTTGGCACCACCAGTCTGCAACAAAACAACAATACCTTATCCGCTTTTTCTTGCTTTTTTATTTTTCCTCTTATTTTGGCAGTTTGTTCCAGTTACTTAATTTATCTCCCAAGGGACTATCTACTGGTATTTTCTGATATTTTTCTCATTTCTCTCCGCGAGGGCTGGCTGGGACTAGGCCACACCCATTGAATTTGGAAGGAGTTTAACAGACTCCTAAACGCCCAAACACGGTAACCATCGCCGGTTAACTCAGTCACCCAGAAAGGCCTAGCTCTCTCTACCGTCTACAGCCCCCTCCAGAACCTATAACTAGACTCAAGGGGCTTCACAGGATGCTTACCTCTGGGTTGCTGCGCAGCAAATTACTTGACTGATCTGTCCTCCACCAACCGGTTGGGATTTTCACCGCGGAGTTTCCATTGCTTTTCTCTGAGTTTCTCCACTTCGGGTCCACTCTATGTCAGGGAGCAAGGAGAAGCCCCTGGATGCTAGCGGGCTGCCTAAATCAAGACAGGGCGCCACCCCACTAGCACCCAGGAGTTCACTTACTCACAGAGTAAAGGATCCGGACTAGCCCCCAAACTGTGTGGTACGGAAATGGTGAGGGAACACCATTTAATAAAAAAGCTGGAGAGAGCTCTAGAGAAAAGCAAAGTTTATTGTACATTCTCACGAGAAGGGCGTCCCACCCTTCCAGCAGACTATGGAAGAGAGGAAGCACCTCCTGTGGGCAGGACAGCCCCTTTAATCCCTAAGGCAAAACGCTCCCTCCCACCACTGACCCTCATCCTCATTGGCTGAGAGTCTTACATTCTAAAGGCGAGATCTACCCATGAAATTGAACTTGACCAATAAGTACATAGTTGCCTATATTTGGATGAAATAGGGAGATGATATCATAGGAGGGGAAGGCAATGCCCTTTGCTCCTTCAGTCCTACTCGAACTCTGAAGTAGATGAAGCCTTACTCGATTTTCACAACTGTCTTGAAAGATCTCACCTCATCTCATTTAATTAGAAATCGGGAATGTGCCCGAGGGCCCAGCTTCTTGAACTGTGGTTCTCAGCACCAAATGGGATCACCTCACTGCATGTGGCAAATGATGATTTATGGACACCACATGTTTGGTTTACATACCTATTTTATATATCTATATGCCCAGGGTCACATAAAAATTTCTTGGGTAAAGCTTAAGAAATGCTGCTCTAGAATCTACAGGGCCCAAGCTAATACATAAATTTAATTTCCTTACTCTCCCCAGAGATTAAAGTGGCACAAGAGGGAGTATTTTGTTTTCCATGTGTTGGGGAATATATTTGTATATTTTTGGTTATATCTTTTATTTCTGTTATTTCTGTTCAAAAGTTAATCTGATAGTTTGTGGTAAAATGAACTGGGGTGCTGGAAGCCCCCTGCTTACATTTTGAGGAATACCGTTGGTGGGGAGGAGCCATTTGCACCCTTCAAACCTGTTAAGGTATTCAATGCATCTTTTCCATAAACCTTTCCTGACTTAATTATTTTTACTGGAATGCCAGAGAAACGGAGCAAGACAGAGAGTAGAGAGTATTTAATAATTTATTAAATGGAGAGATCCATGTTTGGTCCCAAGGCTGAATGAGACTATTGTCTCCAAGAATCCGGCAAACAATCAGAGTTCTCAATAATATATGTACATGTGGCTCAGACACAAAGGGTAGACTGAGGCAGCGGCAGAGTCAAGGTACTGAACAGGAATGGGATTCTGACAGTGATTCTGACTGGGTGGGGTGAGCCTCTGGAGAGGGAATAATATAATTAGGGGGAGGCACCCGACACAGGAAGAGAGGCATCTTGATAAGACAGTATTTGATATTCTAATAGCTTGTGATGGGGAGAGGCATTCTGATGTTCCATCAAGTATTCTGATAAACAGGGAGGGAAGGTTTTGCAGAACTGAGAAGCAGGGAAACTGAGGCAGGACTGGGTCAGAACAAGGAACTAAGTCAGGACAATAAAAGAATTGTGGGGGCAGCTAGGTGGGGCAGTGGATAGAGCATCAGCCCTGAAGTCAGGAGAACTTGAGTTCAAATGAGACCTCAGAAACATAACACTTCCTAACTGTGTGGCCCTGGGCAAGTCACTTAACCCCAATTGCCTCAGCAAAATTAAAAAAAAAAAAAGAACTGTGGCATAACATTACTAGTCATCTCTCAAAGTATTAATTTGTATTCTGTTTTTATTGATTCTATATATGCTTATATATGCCCTATTCTCTGTTTATTTTCTAGTTAGGTATATTTGTCTTTGCAGTCTTTTAGTATATAATCTCTTTTTAAGTAGGAGTGTTTTATTCATTGTATATTACCAATACCTAACACAAGTACCAGGGACTTCTATTAATCACTACTTGTTGATTGATTGAAGGTGCTTCCCCAATAAATAAGAGCAGGCATCAAAAGAATTGCATAGTACCTGAGATGTTGAAGCTGTTACATACACACACACACACACACACACACACACACACACACACACACACACACACACACCTGGGCAACTCTGACCAAACCAATCAGACTTTCTATACAGTCCATTCCATACCTAGACCACAAGTGAAACTTAGATGCTAACCAGTCCAACCCTCCATTTCCCCTGCCCTCCTTCCTCCATGAGGAAATTGAGGGCCAAACAAAATGAAATGACTGGCTAGAGAGAGGCCACATATATAATAAATGATTGGGGAGGAATTTAAATCCAAGTTTCCTGAATTCCCTTCCAGCATGGTTTCCATTGTATCCTTGAATACAGGACATTTAAGGCTTACAATGGATTGTTTTGTTTGTTTTTAACACATGATAGCCCAAGCCAAAATGTTGTTCAGTTATATCCAACTCTTTATGACTTATTTGGGGTTTTCTTAGTAAAGATATTAGATTGGTTTACTATTTCCTTCTCCTGTTCCTTTTGGGATAAGGAAGCTAAGAAAAACAGGGTGAAATGATTGCCCAGAGTCACAGAGCTAGCAAATGTCTGAGTCCAAGTTTGAATTCAGGAAGATGAGTCTTCCCATCTGCAGGCCCTACACTGCATTTACTGTTATGTACAATAAATATTTATTGAACTGAATTGAACAAACCTGTGAGGTAAATAGTTAAAATATTTTTTGTTTCCATTTAGCAGGCCCAGAGAATGAAAGTGATCCTTATGGTCACATAGGTAATATATCTTACAGTGAGGACTGAAATCAGGATTCCTCATTCAAAACCAGTTTTTTATCAAGCATCTAAATATTTATTAATTTATTCAACAAATATATTGAGCATCTGCATTCTAAGCAGGAAGCTTCCACATTTGTCACCATTTCCCTGACAAAAATTCTACTATTGTCCAAGTTACTGGTAGTTATTATTTAATAGTAGCTTAATTTTTTCTGATTCTTAGTTTAAATGTGCTTACACATATTGTCTCAGAGGAAAGGCAAAAATGAAGAAAGTAATCATATTTTATTGCTTAAATTTGTTAGATGTTGTGGTGGAAACAAAGATTAAATGAGTATAACTTCTATGTCCTTGGGTAAATTCTTGGAAGGGATACAAAAGAAGGGAGGTTTTAAAAGATGTTCTCAAATAAGAGAATTAGGAAAGGCCTACATAGAGAAAACAATACTTTTAAATCTTTTCAATTTTGCTGTAAAGCCTCAAGATAAATATCCAACTATTGAAAGGTATACAGAGGATAATCCAAGTTTTCACCTAGGGAACACAGTCAAAGTAATGGATATTTACGGATCGGAGCCCAGACCTAGTCAGATTGCTGTAAATGGCTTCTCCTAGTAACTACTTAAATCTTTCAATTGACACTTAAGACACCTACCCATTGGCCCAAATTCTTCTCCTTTCTTTCACTCCATTGCTCCTCCCTGCATTAGCCCATCCTACCTAGCTCTTAATTTTCCTTTTTTTCTATGTCCTTTCAGGAAGTGGAGTTCTGAAGGCGACTGAGAAATGGAAGCTCTAAGTGCAAGTAGGTATACGAACCCAATCGGGACTCGTCATAGTTATTGGATTTTGTTTTGTTTTGTTTTGTTTTTAAGGAAGATTTTGCAATTGGTTCCCTTCTCTTTCTCAGTTCTCTCTTTGCCAAATAGTAGCAAATCCCTGCAATGGAGAAGTAGATTAGCCCTCCGTATTATAATAGAATCTGTGGTCTGTCTATGAGATATGCCCGATTTAAAAAAAAAAAAAAAAAAAAAGGGAGGGGG
Organism: Sminthopsis crassicaudata; assembly: GCF_048593235.1. Classification (NCBI taxonomy): domain Eukaryota; kingdom Metazoa; phylum Chordata; class Mammalia; order Dasyuromorphia; family Dasyuridae; genus Sminthopsis; species Sminthopsis crassicaudata. Next base: position 190,191,420 of record NC_133618.1, on the reverse strand, counting down.
GAGCGAAATATTTTAGTTCCCTAGATTTAGAACTGGAAGGGAGAGTTATGTGAAATTGAGCGAAGTATGTGACCTGTGTAACAAATGGCTCTTTCACCCAGGATTATTTACTGACCAGGAAGTTTAGACTGAGATCAGGTGTGTCCCTGTGATTTTACCTGCTCCAGGTATGCAGATCTCAAGGGCCCTTCCCTTATTTTGGGAGGCGGAGCTGAGCAGAGCCTCTGCTAGAATGGAGAAAACTTCTTCCTCTTCCTTTCTGCGTGTTTTGGGGCTGTAGAAGGGGTTCTGGGAGACACAAGTAAGTATAGGTCATTGGGTAAAGTTTGTAGTGAATATTAGAATATTAACTCGACTCCTTCGAGGCTTGTGTGCACTAGGGTGGGGTTTTAGAGATACTTATGATACGATATTGTTTCTCAACTTTTTGAAGTCATTTTCAAACTGCAGACTTTGCTCAGGTGAAATGCTTCCCAAACTATGCAGAATTCCTGGATTCGTGAGGGGCTTAATTTCTTGGGGAAGTGGTAGTTGATATTTTGGACACTAATGTTTCATTTTCAATAAGTTTCTTTGAGAATCTGCTTTTTGATATCTTCATAAAATGTTGGCTGTGATAATTCCCTTAGTTACATTTCCCTCCTATATTATTGTTATCATAATCATCACCATCTCAAAAATTTCACAGAACTCTAGGTTTTTAAAGCTGAGAGAGGTTTAATAAGATATTTGGTCCTTCCTCCCAATAGTTTGTAAGCTTCTTAAGAGCAGAGTTTTACTAATTTTAGTTTGGGATTTTCCTGAGATCACAGGTCTCTCTCAGCTCTGACATGTTGTAATTCTGTCTTTGAGCCAAGAAGATAGCTAGCAGTAAAAGTACATGGTTGATCATATTGCATATCATGGTCTAACTAAAGACAATACCTATCTTTCAATGTTCTATAGTTAATGGTTCTTTTGATTAAGGAATTATGATTTCTTTTATCAGGTTGAACAACTGAAAATGTTTATTCTAGTTGGATTTACTCTTTTGGCATAATTATTTTATGCTAGCTAATTTTGTTGAAGCAATAGGATAAGGATATTTTTTGTTTTTTGTTTTTTTGTTTTTTTCTTTTGTCTTGTAATATTGCCATTCTGGAAACTTGCTTTTATATGCATTGGGCTGATAAATAAGAAAATATTGCATTAATAATGACTTACTCAACATGCTTATATAGTTCAGGAAAATCACAGGTTACTGGTTTAAAGTGTTATTTGCTTTGCTGTTTTGTCCTTTATTGAAATGCTTGGGAGGGTGACTAACTGCTAAAATATTTTCAAATTACTGTGTTGGAGGTTAGAACAACCAAAGCAAGTAATGGCTTCCATCCTGTTGTCATGTTTAAATTTAAGTAGGAAGGACATCTTGATGACAGTGAGTTAATACTATATTTAAGGAACTTTTCAGTAATAGCAACATATATACTATCCCTTGTTTCTTGAATGAAGATTTAAAAGGAAAACAAACTTCCCTATCATGATCTGGATTTCTGAATCTATTTAAAGCAGTTTTCACTTATACAAAAGATCCCACTAAGTAGAAATAAAGCTTTGGTTTCTCAATGTGAAAGAGCTGATAATAGGTTGAAAGGGAACTTAGTTGGAGTTTCGCTGGATGATATAATGGGAAAACAAACAGATTTGTTTCAAAGACTTGATTTGAAATCTTTTATTCTGTGCTGGCTATATGACCTTGGGCAAACCCCTCTGGATCTTGATTTTTTGCAGAAAGAAGCTTCTGGACTAAAAGAACTCTTAGGGATCATTCTAACTCTGAGATACTGGTTCTAATTCCTTTAGTTCCATGAACCATGCTTTGTCCACATGTTTATGTCCATAAGGAGTCTTAGCTATATATCTTTTTAAAATTAAATTTTCATATTCCTTACCTCTCAATTATTATTGAAAAAAATAAGAGGAACAAAATTGTGATTACAAACATATGCAACTCATCTTTTAGATGGTAAAACCATGAACCATGATCATGGAAACAGTTCCTGTAACTCAAAACCAAAGTATGTTAAATTCTTAATTACATAAACAGAGTGTTTGATACTATTACTTTCTTAGGGAACAATCTAGTTTTACAGATTCATAACCCTGGGAAGGATTCTATGTTCTAAAACCTTATATTCCTATAAACCAGAATCATACCCAGAACATTCTAGATAGATAAGAATTTATCCATTTAGAATAGATTGTTATCATTTTTCCCAAGAAGACAATTATGTAACCCTCCTTAATTGCCCATCTGAATGTTTCACAATCTCCAACTGTTTGGAAATCCTTCTTTTTAAATGCTATTGAAGTTTAGATCCAATTCTTATTTTGACCTCTGTAGAGATGGAGTACAGCTGGTCACGACATCTTCTGGACAAAAATGGTGGCAACATGACACACTAGAAAATCCTGGACTGGAAGTTAGACATCCTAGATTTTATTCCTTATTCTGTTCTTATGTAGCATAAGAACCTAAGCCAGTCACTTGTTCTTTCAGACTCAGTTTCTTCATCTGGTAAATAGGGATGGTCATGATGAAAATGATAACTATCATTTATTTAGCACCTGTTATATGTCAGACAGTAAAGTGCTTCACAAATATTATCAAATCTTTGATACAACAACCCTGAGAAGTAGGTGCTATTACAGTTGACAAAACTAGCAAATAGAAGTCCAAGCGGCTTGCCCTCAATCACACATTAAGTACGTATTTTATTTTTTTATTTTTTTTGTTTATTTAATTTTTATTTAATTTTATAATTATAACTTTTTTTTCTTTTTTAAAAATTTAATTTAATTTAATTTTATAATTATAACTTTTTTTTTTTTTTGACAGTACATATGCATGGGTAATTTTTTACAACATTATCTCTTGCACTTACTTCTGTTCAGATTTTTTCCCTTCCTCCCCCAACCCCCTCCCCCAGATGGCAGGCAGTCTTATACATGTTAAATATATTACAATATATTCTAGATACAATATATGTGTGTAGAACCGAATTTCTTGTTGCACAGGAAGAATTGGATTCAGAAGGTAAAAATAACAGTTTACACTCATTTCCCAGTGTTCCTTTTCTGGATGTAGCTGATTCTGTCCATCATTAATCAATTGGAATTGGATTAGCTCTTCTCTATGTTGAATTTATCCACTTCCATAAGAATACATCCTCGTACAGTATCATTGTTGAAGTGTATAATGATCTCCTAGTTCTACTCTTTTCACTCAGCATCAGTTGATGTAAGTCGCTCCAAGCCTCTCTGTATTCCTCCTGTTGGTCATTTCTTACAGAACAATAATATTCCATAACATTCATATACCATAATTTACCCAACCATTCTCCAATTGATGGACATCCATTCATTTTCCAGTTTCTAGCTACTACAAAAAGGTCTGCCACAAGCATTTTGGCACATACAGGAGGTCCCTTTCCCTTCTTTAGTATTTCCTTGGGATATAAGCCCAGTAGTAGCACTGCTGGATCAAAGGGTATGCACATTTTGATAACTTTTGGGGCGTAATTGCAGATTGCTCTCCAGAATGGTTGGATTCTTTCACAACTCCACCAACAATGCATCAGAGTCCAAGTTTTCCCACAGCCTCTCCAACATTCATCATTATTTGTACCTGTCATCTTAGCCAATCTGACAGGTGTGTAATGATATCTCAGAGTTGCCTTAATTTGCATTTCTCTGATCAATAGTGATTTGCAACACTCTTTCATATGAGCGGAAATAGTTTTAATTTCATCATCTGAAAATTGTCTGTTCATATCCTTTGACCATTTATCAATTGGAGAATGGCTTGATTTCTTATAAATTAAAGTCAATTCTCTGTATATTTTGGAGATGAGGCCTTTATCAGAACCTTTAACTGTAAAAATGTTTTCCCAATTTGTTACTTCCCTTCTAATCTTGTTTGCATTAGTTTTGTTTGTGCAGAAACTTTTTAATTTGGTGTAATCAAAATTTTCTATTTTGTGATCAATAATGGTCTCTAGTTCTCCCTTGGACACAAACTCCTTCCTCCTCCACAAGTCTGAGAGGTAAACCATCCCATGTTCCTCCAATTTATTTATGATCTCGTTCTTTATGCCTAAATCTTGGACCCATTTTGATCTAATCTTAGTATGTGGTGTTAAATGTGGGTCCATGCCTAGTTTCTGCCATACTAATTTCCAGTTTTCCCTGCAGTTTTTGTCAAATAATGAATTCTTATGCCAAAATTTGGGATCTTTGGGTTTGTCAAACATTAGATTGCTATTTTTATTCACTGTCTTGCCCTGTGAACCTAACCTATGCCACTGATCAACTAGTCTATTTCTTAGCCAATACCAAATGGTTTTGGTGACTGTTGCTTTATAATGTAGTTCTAGATAAGGTATAGCTAGACCACCTTCACTTAATTTTTTTTTCATTACTTCCCTTGAAATTCTCGACCTTTTGTTGTTCCATATGAATTCTGTTGTTATTTTTTCTAGGTTATTAAAATAGTTTCTTGGAAGTCTGATTGGTATAGCACTAAATAAATAGATTAGTTTAGGGAGTATTGTCATCTTAATTATATTCGCTTGGCCTATCCAAGAGCACTGAATGTCTTTCCAATTATTTAAATCTGACTTTATTTTTGTGGCAAGTGTTTCGTAATTTTGCTCATATAATTCCTGACTCTCCTTTGGTAGATATATTCCCAAATATTTTATACTATCGACCGTTATTTTGAATGGAATTTCTTTTTGTATTTCTTGCTGTTGGATTGTGTTGGTAATGTATAAAAATGCTGAGGATTTATGTGGATTTATTTTGTATCCTGCAACTTTGCTAAAATTCTGAATTATTTCTAAAAGTACGTATTTTAGATAGTATCTGCTTTGTACTGCTTTTCCTATTTTATAGGGTTCTTAAAAAGATCAAATGAAAATGATGCTCAAAAATATTTTGAAAAACTAAGCAAATGCAAGATAATTGTCTTATCTGAAGAATATTATTCATTCCTCAGGTTCCTTTTCTCTCCTATCCTACTATGAATAACTGCAATCTAAAATTTCTCTTAATTCTTTGTTTCCAAACCATGTGTTTCCTCACAACTCTAGGTTGCTTTAGTCCTCCTGAGATGGAATCCTAAGAATCCTACCTAGATCCTGTCTTGATTATTATAAGAGGCTCATAGGACACTTCCTTTTGCATAGCCTTATGTTTCTTTTTTGTACAACACTGCTGGGTGTGACAGGGGAGTGGAGTGGAAATTACAGGGAACTGGGATTAGGACATGGGGGTTCAAATTTTAACACTGTTATTTACTACTCATAAGACTGGATGAGTGGTTTCACATCTCTGTGTTTCATTTTCTTCATCAGTAAAATGAGGAGGATTAATATGTAAAGGCCCTTCTAATCTAAGTCGTATGAGGGATCATTTGTATTCATTTTGTTCATTGTTTCTACTTATATTATTTTCCCTTATATTTACAAGTAATTAGTTATTTTCTAGAATGGATTTGTGTGGTTTGTTCTTGGCTCCAAGCATGCTCTTCTGATCTTGTTCCAATGCAGCTTTATTTGATTCGTTTCTAACCACTGCACCAATTTATCATTTTCAACTTCTGGTAAGCCTTTATTTTCAATCATGGGATAAAACTGAAAAGAGACCTTTAAGATAATCTTGTCCAACTTTCTCATTTTATTTAGGTAATCTAAATCTAAAAAGGGGAAAGAGGACAACTCACCTAGTACTACAGGTATTATAAGGGGAAAACTGATATTAGAATGTGGCTTCAAAACTAGAGTCCTTTCTACTATATACTATATTGTGATGATTCTCTTCTGAATTGGTAGATCTTGAGGAAGTGCTGGTGTTACCCAATAGTGCCATTTTCTTTTCCACTTAGGCAACTTAACCACATGATTTGGATTGGACTCAATTAAAAATAAAATGAGGATGAGCTGGACACAATAAAAAGCACAGAATTTGGAATCAATGGACCTGAGTTTGAATCCCAGTTCTTCCACTTAGTACCACCATAACTCTGGTCAAGTCACTTAATTTCTCTGAGGTTCAGATCCTCTTTTATAAAATTAAGGGCCAGAGACTATTTAGATCTCTTCTAGCTCTGAACCTACAATCATATGAAAATCTTTATAAAAGGTGTTTTATAATTCTTTGCCTTCTTTAATGGTGTACTGAATATAATAAGGTGAGCTTTTTTATGATTCAGGGTCATTATTACTAATGTAAAGTATTATACCCTAGTGATACTTTTAGGGTTTTTTAAATTAAAATACATAACAGTTGTTTCTCCATAATGTTATAGAACTAACCTATATTTAGTATTTCTTTGTTTACAACCTGGCCATAATAGCGACATAATGGTTTCTTTATCACAAATTTGTATTTTGTTCTGCCTTTAAAAAAAAAAATCATATCTCTTTTTGGTTTAAAAAGCAAAGAATAACAATAATAAAATAAGCTTGCAGGAATGGAAATAATTTTGGTCCTGAAGTAGAAATATCTGGGGTCAAATACTAGCTCCAACACTATGACCTTGGGAAATCATGACCTTTCTGAGCTTTGTTTTTTATTCTGTGTAAAATGAAGATTAGATGGTCTCTATAGTCCCTTCAAGGTCAAACATTTTGTGATTCTCTTATCAAAGTGCTGGCTACTCATTTCTACTCCTAATCTCTACTACTTCTGCAATCTACTGATTTTTTTCTTTCTCTTTTGTTTTTTATCATTTCTGGATTTGAGCTATTTCAGGTTGTCGAAAAATTTGATCTCTGCTTTGTTATTTTAAAACAGACCATAATATGATTCAGAGTTGAAAGGTTCTTTAGAGACTGTCTCATCTAACACCCTATTTTACAGTTGAAGGCTAAGACCCAAAAGAATTATATCCATAGCTATTGCCAGATAGCTAGTAAGTATTGGAGGCAGGATTCTAACCCAGGTATTTCATTCTAGGTTCAAGTTTATTTCTTCTACAATATTCTATTTCTAGTAAAGAGATTTAATTGTGTCTCTCTGACACAGCTAATTGTGCTGAAACTATGAGGAAATAAACTTAGTCATCAATAAAATGGAACGAAAATGCATGAGTAGGTTGAGATACTCATTTTTATATATCAGTAGCATAATATTTAAAATATATATGTACTACCTCAGAGCAGCTAGGTAACATAATATAATGCTAGGTCTAGAGTCAGGAAGACTCATTTTTCTAAATTCAAATGTGATTTCAGATATTTACTAGTTTGTGACCCAGGAAAATCACTTAATTTGTTTGCCTCAGTTTCCTCATTTATAAAATGAACTAAAGAAGGAAATTGCAAACACTCTATTATCTTTGTCACACACAAAAAAAATCCACAAATAAAAGCACAAATACTTGGACAGGATAGAAACTACTCAACAGCACCTCAATAGCATTGAGCCACAATTCCCACTCCCATGTGAAGGCTAAATATCAGAAGGAAAGATACTTCTCATCTTAGGATTCTATGCTGAGGTATTCTTGAGGGACTCAGAAGTCCTTATTCAGTGTATTTCCCAATGTTGATTGACCATTTTACATCCAGGTTGTTTAGTTTTGTTTTGTTTTAATAGAAAGGGTATTTACTGAGAAGGATTAGAAAGGATATGAGGTACAAAACTATCCTCTCCAAACCAAGGGATGAATACTTCCCTTGTAACACAAGATCATTGGGGTTGATGAGTTTAGATTTACAAGTGAGATACATGTCTAGAGAAAACATGGGGCAGAAGGTTATAGTAAGCCCCAGTATTCTTTTCTTCTTGGTGCAGACTGTACCAAGTTCTTTTGGAAGCCACAAGACAAGAGCAGCAAGTAAGATAACACATCCTAAAATTTGTATTCACACTCAATTCTTGCTCAGCTTCTACATTATAAGTACGCCCTACTCTTCAGCCAAATAGAAGACTTTTTATCACTCCACAGTACCAATCTTTCTTCAGTTGTTCATGACCAGTATGTTAATCAAGACACCACATTATCAATTGAAAGTAGAAACGGTATATTTCATATGTTCAACCCATTGGGAAGGACAAGTCCTAGAATGTTCCTCACTGGACCTTCTTTAGACAATTCCTCTATGGAAAATATAGTATATATTTTAGTTAGAAATAACTTTTGAAGTAAAATGCCACTTTCTTCAAGTCTCTCTCTGTATATTTTATCATTTAACTACCTTTGTACTTTCCACAGCATTTTGAAATATTTTTGAATTTTTCCCCCAATGACTTCAGTACATGATATAAATAAATATGAAATCCAGTCATATCACGCAGCTGCTCTTGCTTAAGTACAAACTACGTAAACATGCAATGTGCTTTTTATTTCTAAGATTAATTTTCCCCAAGCTATTTCCATTTAGCATCCCTTGAAATCTATATTTTTGTGCTCCTGTGCTAAACTCAAAAAAAGAAAGAAAACAGCTTTTTCAAGCACTGACTACATCATTTAGTTGTTACTCAGCTCTAACAGCTCAAAAAATTGCTGAGATGAATGTGAAGGGATGGCTTCTGACAGAATGTGTTCTGGTGGGGGGAAGACTTTGCAAAAACAGTTGGATGATTTCAGTTCCTATTGAATCTCAGAGTGAATCCCACATGCTACATTTACAGCAGTTAGTATGAATAAATTAAGAATGAATAAAAACACATTTCTTCTTATCCCTTAGCACAAGATAATTGCTCCAAATTGGACTATTTCACCAAAGAATAAAATTATGTGCTATAGCAATACCTTTCCTAATACAGAAAGTGATTATTTTTTCTCCTTATCCATACTACTCATGAAAAAAATAAGTTAATTAATTAAAAGTCCTGGGATACCTGTTTTCATGTTTTGTTTTGTTTTTTTTAATTATAAAAGTCAACCCAAATACTCAAATGGATCTATGAATGCATGGATGCTGATGTTCCTTCCAGTGACACAATTCATAGTGCATCTTTACCCATTCATTCCGAGACACTCTTTTGTTATGGTCTTCCATTATTTGTATCCATCCAACCTCCTTGTGGCCACTCTTGCTTTCACTTAACACTGCAAGATATGAATGGAGCACATGAAGTACAGACATATCAGTTATCCCACACTGTCAATACATGCCAATCTCATCATTATTAATCCTACATGTCTTTTGCAACATTCTTAACCTCAGCTTTTCTTGTAATTCCTTATTTGTTACATGTTGCAAACTGTATCATGAGCTTTTCAATTGCCCTAAATTGTATTCATTTTTTAATTCTTTAGAGACTATAGAGATATGGCCTCCATAACTTAAGTGTCATAAAACATCTGCCCACTTGATGTATTAATAAGTATTGTGTAATTCACAGTATTGATGGGGAAAGTATCAATAACATATACTTGCTTTAAAAAACAAAAGATTCTATATGACTTTGGTTTATTCAATAACAAATTTAAATGACATTGTGATGTCTCTTTCCAGACAGAACAAGTTACTACATCAATATACCAACTAATTCAAAAGGCTAATGTGAAGACTGTAGTTAATCATATTATTTCTTATCTTTTATATTTTCCTATGTGTTTGTACATTTATAATCTCATTTGAGCCTCATGACAAGCTTGAGGAAACAAACCATTCCCATTTTACAGTTAAGAAATGGTGGTTCAAAAGATTGAATTTGTCCCTCAACAAATGTTTATTAAATATCTATTACATGCCACCCTGTAACTACAAAGGATAAAATAATCCCTACTTAACAGTAAGTTTATATTAAAATGAGAAGGAGAGAACAATTACACATAAAATTCAGCATAAATATAAAGTTATTAAATACATATGTTTACAAAATAGATAAATAAAATATAGCTTGGGTGAGGGGACACTAAATAGTTTATTTGAGTTCTAACAGTTGGCTGGATCCTTAATAAGAAACCTGGTCTCTGAACTTCCAGTCTCTTGTTCCTCTTATATCCTAGTGTTATGGAAATCTTTCCCACTATTTTCTCTATTATCTCACATTGACACTTAACCAGAAAGGAAAAAGACCAAGGAAACATTGGAGATTAGAATTGTTCTAAAAATCAATGAGCTAACTTTAACCATAGACTCCAAAGACATGTTTTAAAAATTAATTTCTCAAGGTGAATGAATGATTTTAAGCTAAAGTAATGGTTAAAATCATTTCCTTCTCAAGCTCCTTTTATTAGTGAGGACTGAGGCAAACAGGGTTAAGTTACTTGTACAGGATCATACAACTCTTAAGAGTCTAAGGCCAGATTGAACTCAGAACTGCTAGGAGTCTTCCTGACTACAGATTTGGTACTCTCTCTACTGTACCACCTAACTGCCCAATTTTGATATATAGTTATCAAAACATTAAAAATAGCACAGTTCATTGAACTCATCTGGAGACAGAATTCAAGTCATTTTATTGTATTCACTGATAAAGTTTTAAGGTTTTAAAAGTACAGTTTTTTACTCTTTATGCTTGATGGGGCCTTCCTAGGAATACTTTTACAAGTTCATGTTACTCAGTTTGAGGTTTGGCAGTTATCCTCCCCATTAAAAAAGAAACCAAATATTTATGGATAATTTGCTTGACCTTTGACATGAAGATTCTTAGAAAATTTCTATGTTCAGATGCTGTTCATGTCTTCAAATATATGCAGTTTCATTGAAATCTCCCACATCTTACTGAAGGGATCATAATAGATTACAAAAGCAAGATGGTTACTGACTTGTCTATATCCACCTAACATATAACTTTTGGTGTGGAATAAAATAAATATGACATAATCTTATTAGCATCTAACAATTGGGAACAAATATTAGAACCACATTAAAGGCTTTCTGTATTGAGAAAAAAAATACTATATCATATATCACTAGATAGATAGATACATAGATAGACAGATAAATAGATAGATAGATATAGATATGATTTAACCAGAAGTGTAATTCAGTCATTGAGCTGCCTGAAATATTTTTTTAAATATTGGATTTTTTTTTTTAATTGTACTTATTGGAAGGCTTGACAAGCGTACTTAAGATAATACTAATCTGGTAAGTCAAACAATTATGTGATAGCCCAAGAGCATTGTATCAGAGAGTAGTAGATAGGAGAATTTTTTATATCATAGATATAAAGTTGTAAAAGACCTCAGAGATTATCTAGGGCAGTCTTTCTAAGTCAAGCAGATGAATGTACTTAGCCTTTAGCTCCATGCTTTATGATCTACAAGTATCTAAGTCTAGATCTGAATTTCCAAATGGAAATTTTTTTGTATTTTTGTTTTTTTTTTCTCCATCCTTGTTTATGAAAGAGGCTATGACCTTAGCTACAGCTGGATGTTTGCAGTGGGGGGCTCTCAAATGTGGAATTTGCTTCCTCTCTAAGTATAATACATCTGTAGTTAAATAGCTTTGAAAAGTAGAAAAATCTTTTATCTGACTAATGTAGTCATCCATATAATTTTAAATAAAATGAGATTTTTGTATATTTTAATGGGCATCAAGACCTATATGTCATCTGAAAAACCTTTGAGCTCTTGTATAGAAGAACATAAAAAAAGGAGTAATACTTTTTAACCAATTTCTTGTTGAGTTCTGTTATGCCGCTGTCATTTCAAGATATGCCTCATCCCCACAGAAGTCTTTCCTTGTAACCAAAAAAGAAACAATAACTTCATCAAATGCAAAGTGCCATACCCTTCATATGTGCCATACCCTTAAGAACTGTTCCTTTCACTTTGAGGGGTGAGGAAGTGTCACTTCCAAAGACATTTATATAAAATTGGAAACATAACCTCCAGAGCTACTTGCAAACTTCTCTCAACTCTGAGTGTAGCTGATTACTACCCCCTTCAGTCGGTAGGGGTCATCCTGAAGGCTTCCTATGTTTTCTATGACTATAGTTCCTGATTCCCTATTTACATATTTTAGCAGTAACTATAAATTGATAACAATTAACCAGTCATACTTAATTAATTTTTGGAAATATTGAGAAAGTAAGTAAAATAAGAATAATTGGTACAAAAATTTTCTTCAAAAAGACTTAGGTATATTCTCTCATAAGAACATATAAAGTCCAAAGGAAAGTTGACTCAATTTTTGAGAACAGACATGATATAGAGATAACTCTACTTAGATAAAAATTCTTTTCTCCATTTTCTGACTCAAAATACACCATTTTTTCTCTATTTATTTTTTATTTTACTGTGAAAATTTTCTGCTGGAAATTTTGCTGGCTTCATTTTTTTTTTTTTTTTTTAGACTGGCAAAGAAGCATTTGAATAAATTAGTGCCTTGTTTTAAAGGGAAAATTTTAGTTTTCTGTTTATATATCAGTATTCATCTACCTTGGCTAACTTCAGATAATTTCTGCCACACTTTCTTCATTTTAAAAGAGGTTTTTTGGTCCTCAAAAGACAATGAGACATTTGGCATCATTAGGGCTAATTACTCTACTAAGTCTACTTAGATATAAAAGGGCTAAGATGAAATGAAAAGTGTAATATAATGAAATCCTCAGAAATGGGCTTAAGCATTAATAAAGAGATAGGTATAGAAAAATAAAGTTTTAATATACCATACTTTATTTTTTTAAATTTATTTTTATTTTTATTTTTTCATTTAATAGTTTTTATTTACCAGATATATGCATGGGTAATTTTAGAACATTGACAATTGCCAAACCTTTTGTTCTATTTTTCCCCTCCTTCCCTCCCCTGAGATGGTAGGTTGACCAATACATGTTAAATATGTTAAAAGTATAAATTAAATACAACATATGTATACATGTCCAAACAGTTGTTTTGCTGTACAAAAAGAATTGGACTTTGAAATAGTGTACAATTAGCCTGTGAAGGAAATCCAAAATGCAGGCAGACAAAAATAGAGGGACTGGGAATTCCATGTAGTGGTTCATAGTCATCTCCCAGAGTTCTTTTGCTGGGTGTAGCTGGTTCAGTTCATTACTGCTCTATTGTAACTGATTTGGTTCATCTCATTGTTGAAGATGGCCTCATCCATCAGAATTGATCATCATACAGTATTGTTGTTGAAGTATACAATGCTCTCCTGGTCCTGTTTATTTCACTCAGCATCAGATCATGTAAGTCTCTCCAGGCCTCTCTGAAATCATCCTGTTGGTCATTTCTTACAGAACAATAATATTCATATACCACAATTTATTCAGCCAATCTCCAATTGATGGGCATCCACTCAGTTTCCAGTTTCTGGCCACTACAAAGAGGGCTGCCACAAATATTCGTGCACATACAGGTCCCTTTCCCTTCTTTAAGATCTCTTTGGGATATAAGCCCAATAGTAACACTGCTGGGTCAAAGGGTATACACAGTTGGATAACTTTTTGAGCATAGTTCCAAATCACTCTCCAGAATGACTGAATGTATTCACAATTCCACCAACAATATATCAGTGTCCCAGTTTTCCCACATCCACACCCAATACATTGCATATTATCTTTCCCTGTCATTCTAGCCAATCTGACAGGTGTGTAGTGGTATCTAAGAGTTGTCTTAGTTTGCATATCTGTGATTAATGACTTGGAGATCTTTTCATGTGGCCCTACTTTTTAATGAGGTGAGAGAGAAGTTTCTGTAAAACAAATATTCCAATTGTTTTCTCTTTGAGAAAATAATTACTTACTCTAATGAGAGTAAGATTCACACAATGTTCCTCCCCCTCTCTAAATTCCCTCAGATATGATAGGTTTTCTTTGTCTCTTTGTGCGATGTAGTTTAATGAGAGAGTTCATCCCATTCACATTTACAGTTAAAATTACTTAATTCTGCATTTCCTGCCATCATAGTATCCCCAGGTTATGCTTTTTCCCATTGCCCCCCTGAACCCCTTCCCCAGTATTAAACTTATGGGCCCCACTTGCATCATGCAGCCTTCCCTCTTTAATATCCCTCCTCCTCCCTTTAAATCCCTTTCCTTTTCTTGTACCCTTCCCTTATTACTCTTTTCCTTTTCCCTTTTCGTCTCTCCCTTTTTAATGAGGTGAGAGAGAATTTTCTGTAAAACCAATATGTCAATTATTTTCTCTTTGAGCCAATTCTGATGAGAGTAAGATTCACACTATGTTCCTCCCCCTCTCTAACTTTGCTCAGATATAATAGGTTGTTTTTGCCTCTTTTTATCTCCTCTTTTTGCTTTTTTCTGACACTATCCCCTTTCCATTTCTATGTCCCTTTTTTTTTGTTGTTATATCAATAAAATCAAATTATGCATGTCGTCTTAATGTATATCCACAACAGAAATACAGTTTTCAAGAGTTCCTTTTACCTTTTTCTGCTTCTCTTCGGTTCTCTCTATGGTTGGAAATCAAAATTTTGGTTTAGATCTGTTTTTTTTCCTTAGAAACAAATGGAATTCATCTGTTTCATTAAACGTCCATCTTCTTCCATGGAAGAAAATGCTAAACTTAACTGGGTAGTTTATTCTTGGATGCATTCCAAATTCTTTTGCCTTTCACAGTATCAGATTCCAGGCCCTTCAATCCTTTAATGTGGATGCAGCCAGATCTTGAGTGACCCTTATTGTGGCACCTTGGTATTTGAATTGTTTTTTTCCTGGCTTTTTGTAGTATTTTTTCCTTAGTCTGATAGTCCTGAAATTTGGCCACAATATTCCGTGGAGTTTTTTTTTTTTTTTTTTTTTTTTTTTTTTTTTTTTTTTGTTAGGGTCTTTTTCAGAAGGTGTTCAATGAATTCTTTAAATGCCTATTTTACCTTCTGGTTCTATTACCTCTGGGTAGTTCTCTTTGATGATTTCCTGTAAAATAGTATCTAGGCTCTTTTTTTCCTCATAATTTTCAGGAAGTCTAATAATCCTTAGATTATTTCTCCTACATCTAATTTCCCGGTCTATTGTTTTTCCAAGTAGATATTTGACATTTTTCTCCAGTTTTTCATTTTTTTGGTTTTTGCTTGACTGATTCTTGGTGTCTCAATGAATCATTCATTTCTATTTGTTCAGTTCTGATTTTTAAAGAGTTATTTTCTTCATTAGCTTTTTAAAATTTCTTTTTGTATATGTCCAGTTGACTTTTTAAATGAATTGTTTTGCTCTATGGAATTTTTTTCCATTTCACTAAATTTGTTTTTTAGTGAGTTATTTTCTTTTTCCAATTCACAAATCCTACTTTCTTGAGAATTCTTTATCTTTTCTAATTCACAGATCCTACTGTCCTATGATTTCTTTACCTTTTCCAATTCCCTAATTCTGTTTCCCTGAACTTCCTGTGAATTCTTTATCTTTTTCAATTCACATTTCAGGAAGTTGTTTACCTTTTCCAATTCACATTTCAGAAATTTGTTACTATCTTGCATAACTTCTCTTTCCTTTTCCAATTTTTCTTCTAACTCTCTTTTGAGATTTTTAATAGTCTCTTCTAGGCTGTTTGTTATTAGTCTCCTTGGGGTTGGAAACCCACTCTCTTTCTGTATAGAAGCTATCAATCATTCTCTTGTTTCTTTTACTCATTTTTTAAAAAGCCTTTAGGGTCTGCCTTCAGGGCAAGGAGGTTACCAGCTTCCTCTGCAGAGCAAGGATGGGAATATAGACAGTATGTCCTGCCAATGGGCTGTAAGGAGTCGCCCCAGCTGGGGGAGTGATCTGGGAAGAACTCCACAGGGAAGTGCCTAGGCCTGGGTATCAAGGGCCAGGCTGTGAGGATTAGCAACTGCCTTGGGGCTACAGATTTATCAGCGAAAATATCACTGCCTCCCCACAAACACCCACTTTGAGTATTAGCAGTCACCTATCCCTCACTACACCAGAAGTTTCTGCCTGGGGAGTGCAGTAGAGCTGGGGAAATTCCACTACCCCAGGATGAGCCCCTAACTGTGCAGATGAGAGGTTGCCCTGGGCATAGCTCCTGCCTTGCAGGTTTGTGACAGCCCCCCAACAGAGCCCCTAGCTGCAGAGGACCTCGAAGAGTTACTTCTAGTCTTGGGTGGGCGCAGCCAGATCCTGCTCTGGTGTCCTTCAGAGCACCCTCTCCCCTAGGCTCTGATTTCTCAGCTGTCCACTACTCAGTGACCAAATCAAAGCAGTCAGGCTGTGGCAGAGAGCTCTATGTAAACCTTCCAACTGCAGTGGCTGCTCCCCCTTCTGATTCTATCCCTGCCCTGCACTGGTCTGTTCCCAACACTCAGGACAAACCTTTTCTGTCTATATTCCTGATTATCTTTGGCTGGTGAGTTGTGGTACTTCTGATCTTCATGAACCTTACCAGTCTAGTGCTATTTTTTGAGGCTCATTTTAAAAATTGGTAATGAGGGTATGAAAGGAGCTCAAAAATCTCACTTGTGCCTTTTGCCATCTTGGCTCCACCCACAAATTGTACCTTACTTTAAAGGGAAAAATTGTTTTGTTTTGGTTGTTTTTGAAAAATAAAATTAGGATGTGTAGAGTAGCTAAATTGGACAAAATAAATAGTTTTGAATATTATTTGTAATTTAGTCATTGTTACTAAAGAATTCACAAAATCCCCTAGAAGTTTTAAAATATAATTTCATTTCCAAAAAATAAAATTTTTTGATAGCATTTTAAGGGTCTCAAGAGAAGCAAAGGGCAAACCATTCTAGCATCTTAGCCAAGAAACTCCCAAATTAAGTCATGAAGAGTTGAATACAACTGATTGATTAAACAACAGCAATTTTAGAAGCATAGATAAATTTCTGCTAAGAAAAGTGGAGTTTGGATCCCTTAGTTTTTCAATAAGTAGACATAATAAAAATAATTTTAAGTCCAAAAACTTTAAATAGTACCTAAAAGACAACTACATGGGCTAATTCAAATAATGGAGGGCCAAAGATGAATTTATGACATATAAGTTTAAAATGTTCTTAAAATAAATTCTTTTTCTATACTGTACATTTTTTACCACCTTCCTTCCCAAAAATTTCTTGATGAACCAATTCAAGCAGACCTGGTTTACATATGTCTTTGTACTCTTTATCCTAGCTCTCCTATTTACCTCACCTTGTTCCCAAAGGTATATCATATCACATACTATAAACTTTGTGAAAAAGATTTGACATTGGAAGGAAATAAATGAAAGTTGTAATGTATAACTCTTCCTATTGGTAACAGCAATCTTTCTTGCTTTTTTTTTTTTTTTTTTTTTTTTTTTTGCTGAGGCAATTGGGGTTAAGTGATTTGCCCAGGGTCACACAATTAGGAAATGTTGAGTTCAAATCTGGTCTCAGTCACTTAAGTCCTCCTGACTTCAGGGCTAGTGCCCTATCCACTGGGCCACCACTTGGCTCCAGCAATTTTTATGATAGAAAAACAAAACAGAAAGAAAAAGTGACTTCAGACCTTGAAATATTATGATAATGAACCTAAATTATATACTTCATGATTGCATATATAGCATGGTAAAATGGAAAGAATACTTGTTTCAAACGCTACTTGTTTCTGCCATGTGGTAGAAGTGCAATCATGGTCAAAGTACTTCATTTTTTTCAGACTTTAATTTCATCATCTAAAAAATAAATTTGTTGACATTATTTATTTCCAAAGATTATTTTGAAGATCATAAAATTATAAGAGGATAAATTAGTACCAAAGTAAACCTCAGATGCCATCTAGCATAACCTGTTGATTATACAGATGAAGAGACTAAGGCCAGAGAATATAACTTATTTACCTATGGCCACATGGGTAGCAATATTGGAGGAAACATTTGAACCAAAGTCTTCAGACTCCTTATTAGTGTTATTTACATTTGTACCACACTGCCTAGTGGTCATAAGTAAAATTCATTGTAACCATTAAACATCTTTTATTCACCAGAATAAAAATATTACCATTGTCAAAAGCATATATATATATATATATATATATATATATATATATATATATATATATATATATGTAGAGAGAGAGAGAGACAGAGAGAAAGAGAGATGATTGATATCAACATCTAGATATTGCTATATGTATATATGTGTAGAAATTCATGTATATATATATACACATATTCCTGAATTTTGCTAATGGGAGATTGCAAATTTCTATATAACTATGACTGTGTTTAGGCTTGAATTATTTTAGTTAGCTCCTCTTCTGTAAGACAATCAATTTGTAATTTAATTTAAATGAAAAGATTTTTCTACATCAGATCCCCTCATCTTGGGATGTTTACATCCTAGTATATTTTACATATTTGTCTTAGGTATGCTTTTGTGTACAATGGATAGAACATCAGACAAAAACTCAAACGTGATTTTGCTGGGGAGGTTATTTGACTACTCTAGATGAATAATATCCCCATTCAATCAAATGAAATATATGTAAGAGCACTTCAAAAAAATTGTTATTCAGACAATTCTGACTCTGTGACAATCTATGGAATTTTCTTGGCAAAGATAATAGAGTTATTTGTCATTTCTTTCTCCAGTAGTTTAAGGTAGAAAAGTTAAGTCACTTGCCCAAAGTTACACAGCTAGTAAATTTTTGAGGCTGTATTTGAACTCAGATCTTCCTGTTCTGGAACCATTGCTCTATCTACTAAGCCATCTAACTGTCTCTATGCTTTAACATTTCTAAAGCACTATTCCATACTTCCTCTTTTAGATATAAAACACTCTTATGTATGGTGAGAAGCATACTTGACAGAAAATTGAGACCTAGATTCAAGACCAACTGCTTTTAATTAGGTGTGTGACTTAGAGCAAGTTATTTAACATTTTTAAGATTATTTAATTGTCTGCACTATGCTATGTAGTTTTTTAGATAATCAATATCCATCTTTACATATAATGTGTATAGATACTGGGAACAGATGACAAATTGGGCCCAGAATTGGACAAGAGGAGAGCAGGTCAGATTAACTTTAGAAAATTATCTTATGCTCTTTGGGATCCCAAGCTTCTCCCAGAAGCAAACACCTATCTTTGTGACCTTGCTATTATTTTGATGATATTGCATGTTTGGCTATGAGTTGTGGAGTATTACAGTGTCCCAAGAACTAGTTGAAGTTCACTCAAAGGGAAACTGATTAGTTTTACAATGAACTGGAGTAGACTGCAACATTTTAATAATTAGAGAATATCCAGAAGCAGTATAAAAGTTGTCAGTATTGTTCTGCTTATACTCTATTGAATGTTTTATAAATATATATATATATATACACATATATATATTCAATATATATATATACTGAGTGTTTTATAAATTGCTTGTTGAATTGGATCAAATTAGATGTTTAGCCAAAAAGAAAGTAGGCCACCAGTAGCAAGAGTAAAGGATAACCTGTACAAATATATCATTGATATCCATACAATAACAAGGCTTTAAGTGGTGAATATATGGAAGTTTGTGTTTCCTCATTTGAGAACAAATTAGCATTCCTTTGACCACCTGAATAACAATTCTTCTTAGATGTGTATCAATTCATTATGTGTTATCAAAAGTTGTTCAGAAAAATTTTCCATGAACATATTTCCAATTACCTCTTAATTCTAACTATATTTATTTTATTTGGGCATAAGTATTTCAATTTTTTTTAAAAATTTAATACTCCTAGTTCTCACCATGTTTTTAAGGATGTTTTTGTTTTAAAGATCTAACCTTTTGCACTTAGGTTATATATTCATTTGGAGTTCATTGTGGTATATAGTATTGATTCTTGTTCTAAACCTAGTTTCTTCCAAACTGCTTTATAGCTTTCCCACTATCTTCTGATATACTGAATATTACTATGTTTAATCAAACATTTAATCAAATAATTTCTTGATTTTTTTAATGTAATCTGTCTCAATCTATGTTTAAACCACTATTAAATGAGGATAATTGCTTTGTAGTATAATTTGAGATCTGATACTGCTAGACTTCCCCAATCCATCCTTTCCCCCTTGAGATTTTTGATCTTACCACCTTTCAGAAAAAATTTATTTTATTTTTCCTAGTTCTTTGGTAATTTGATTATTTTATCACCAAATCTATAAACTCATACAATTATGATTTCCTTATTTTTTAAGTCCTTATTTTGGTAAAGAGTATTCTATTAAATCATTATTTCCAAAGTTTGATAATGAAATATTCATTTCCTTGATAGAGAGATAATGGACTTTTCTGTTACAAATTGTAATCTTATATAAGGCCAATATATTGATTTCTTTTGCTTGGTTATACATCTTTGTTGTGAGGAAGTATGTCAACTTTGAAATGAGGCTGTTACATCAATTAATAGAGACAGACATACAGAAAAATAGCAAAATATTTGATTACATAAAAATATATGTACATAATAAGTGTACAGAAGGGAACACAATTAGAAAAAATTTCTTACTATAATTTCTTATCAATTAGCAAAATTAATGAATTCCTTAAAGTATTGTCAAGTTAACATTGCTTGGAGGTTATAACTATGTAAAATATAATCATTGGTTTCAGCCCAATGTAAATATGTGATAGAAATCTAAATAATGCCTCCATTTCAGGGAATTCATATTCATACTAATGTGAATCTAGCTGAAACTTGTTCTATTTGATATACATATATTTCTTTTTTTTAAATTGTACATGTTATTCATTAAGTTCTATCCTCTTCTTTCCCATTGTATACAGAAATGATTTGTATTGTTATGATTAACTTTATAATACAAATTTTTTAAAAGTATTTAGAGGA